>NW_005179159.1:53021-244260 GCF_000350225.1 Chondrus crispus
CCCCCAAAACCCGGCCCCCCCCCCTTTTTTTTCTTTCCCACCACCAGTGTGAACCCCCTTTAGCTCCAACCCCCCCCCCCCCCCCCCCCCCCCGTGACCCTCCCTTCCCCGCCGTCATGCGACAGCCCCGCTTTCTCCCACCCGTGCTACTCTTAACTCTGCTAACCCTCACTCACGCCCGCGACTACTACAGCCTTCTAGACGTCCCACGCGACGCCCCCGTCTCCGTGATAAAGAAGTCGTACCGTCGTCTGGCGCGGCTCTACCACCCCGACAAGCACCCGGGCGACGCCAAAATGGAGCAAAAATTCAAGGACATCTCGCAAGCATACGAGGTCCTAGCTGACGACCGCAAACGCCAGACGTACGACGCCTACGGGGAAGAAGGCCTGCAGAACGGCGGCGGTGGTGGCGGCGGACCCGGTGGAGCCGGAGGCTTCCATCACGGCTTTGGCGGAGGCGGCTTCCGTATGGACATCGACCCGGGCATGTTCCACGATATGTTCGGAGGCGGCTTTGGTAGCGGAGGCGGCTTTGGGGGCTTTGGTGACTCGGGCGGCTTTGGAAGGAGGAGACGGCCGAGGCAGCCGCGCAGGCAGAAGGTTTGCTTTCAAAACAAGATATGTGAGAATAACTCTTGCTTTATGGTTAAGGAATGCAAGACATGAGATAGCGTAGAGCGTAGCTATGTGGGGGCAGTGCGCGCCTCGCATAGGGGAGCGTCGTGGTTGTAAAACTTTTTGGGTTCTAAAGAAGGCGTCTTATCCTGGTGCATCTCTGGATAGCGTGGTGAGAGGTGCCTGCGACTGGACGCGCCTTGCCAAGGAACGTATGGTTAACAATGCTCGAGGGCGGTAGCCTGGTGCAAGGCTGGCGTTTGCGTCGCTTACCCTGTCTGTGTCCGCGAAGACGATGATGCCGCCGTTGAGACCATCCTGATGTCCATCCCGCCCCAACACCCGAATAACGTTACTCATGCTTAATTTCTACGAACGACATACCGCCCCAAGCGTCCGTGATCCCACGCCGTGTTGCTGCCCCATTGGACGCGCATATCTGATATAGCGCTTCCCCCCCACGTCATTGCCGCTCTTCTCCCCGCACCCCGCCCCTCCCACCCCAGCGACTCCATTCAACCCTCTCGCCTCGCCTCGCCCACCTGCGCGCCGCATGGAGACGACCTGCTCCGCGCGTGCCGTCGACGGCACGGTGCGCGGCGTGTGCGCGGGCGCTCTGTGGGGCTACATCTCGACGTCGTCGCAGCCGTTCGCGGACGCGGCGGCGCGGCGGCGCGCCGTGCGCGTCGCCATGGCGCGCAACGCCCTCAACTTTTCCGCCTTCCTCGCCATCTTCTCCGGCGTGTACTGCGCCATGACGACGTCGCGCCCGCGCCACCCCGCCCTCGCCGCCGGCACGGCCGGCGCCGCTGCGGGCTCCTTCATCGCCGCCCGCGCCGCCGTGCCCCCCAGGATGGCACTCGCCACCGCCGCGCTGTGCGGCTTCGGCAGCGCCGTCGCTGCCGGCGTCGGGCATGAGGACCAGAGGCAAGCGTGAGTAGGCAGGGGCGAGCCTTGTCGGCTGGAGGGATGCGGATTTTTGAGAGGTGAGCCACTGCAAGTTGCGCACCGCACGAAGGATAGACCTGCGTCTACTTTTATTTGTTCTAAGAATGGCGGTAACACCAAGATACATCAACAGCATTATCAAACACTAGAAATTGAAGGAGTAGGGAAATGAGGTGCCCTCGACGAGGCCCTTTTTTCGATTCCCGTCACGGGAGAGTAGCCATTACTAAACGCATTACTTGGATGATACAAGACGTCGAAGCGTCACATATACGCCGCCCTCTGAGCCTGCCGCCACTCTGCCCAGCCCCACCTCATCGATATCTCGTCCCACTCCCAACGTGTACATCCGTGCCCCCACCTCCTCGAAGGCCTTTCTGGATTCTCGCTCGGATTCCTGTAGCTCATCAGCGTGCGTTTGCCCGTCCGTAAGAAGGACAATTGCTCGGTCTCCGGGACGCACATCATCCTCAGAAAGTATCTTTCGAGCCCTACGGATCGGAGCCGCGATATCGGTGCTGCCCATCATCTGCTCCATGTTCTCAATCGAGCTGGACAGTCGGGACTTGCAAACGTTTGTTAGCGCGACTTCAACCTTGGGGTGCTGGTTGAACTGCACTACGGACACACACGCCTCAGGATGCGAAACTCGAAGGTCCTCAACGAGCGCGAGCGAGAATGACTTCATCGTCTCGAAATCGTCATCGGTCACGCTCGAACTAGCGTCGATCAGAAGCACTACGCTAAGGCAAGAAACGGCAGGGTTGCTGGGCATCACGCTGACTGGAGACGAAGTCGACATCGGTACCACACTGTCCTTTGGCGGAGAACTCGGCACGGCGATGTCCATATCCGTGCTCATAGGCCAGTATACTGGCATCGGGACTTGCGTGGTCGCACCCTTGATGATGTCAAGAACAGCCAACGTCTCGCTGCCGCACAGAGTCAACCACGGAGTGTGGTCTGCATCAGTTTTAGCCTTCTCAGAATACAGCCTCTTCCAGGTACCAGCATGCCTAGCGGCCGACGGTAAGATAGCGGAGTTAGCAGATAAATGACCCCAGCGGGTCTCTGTACAACGCTTCCAGCAGACAGAGTCGTAGGCGATGAGCTGGCGCAGACGACGAGACACATGCTCCAGGGCCACCAAGTCAGCTGCACTGAGGTCTGAATAACACATGGCTATAAGCTCATCTGGAAGCGAAGTGAGGATCAACTTCTCTGTGTTACCCTTGGACACGGGGAATATGGTATGTGTCGCTAAGGTAGAAGGAGCGTTTTCACCACTTTGCTGGGTGTTTGACGTTACTGGAATCATGGAGATGTCAGTAGATGGCTGAGACCCCATGGCTATGACAGCAGAGTTAGACTGGTCGACGGGCGCGTGAGTCAAAGACATAGACGGGCTTGAAGCGTAAGAAACTGCAACTTTGCGTCCAGGGCGCCGAGACCTTCCAAAACGAGGAATCCTGCTGAAAATCGGCACCGAGGCCAGAACAGACTAAAGGAAAACAGTAAGAGCAGCACGTCATGACGTGGAAGAAAAAAATAGTTAGTAAGGCTGGTCAGCAAACTCAGACACGCCGGGTACCGTCCTCGTTGAAAACAAGGGATACATACTTGTACAGCGGAGAAGACAGCAGGCCAGCCGAAAACAGATTCTGGGACGGCAGAAGGGGGAAAGTCGGTGTTGGAGGGTCGGTTCTGGAAGGCGGGGGTCAGAGAGAATGCTAGCGTTGGGTGGAGCTGGGAAGCGGTTTCAGACAAGGGCATGCCGCATGTAGACGCAACAGGAGGCCCGAGCTAGGGTCGGGCCTTCAGGAAGAAGGAAGAACGAGAGACGAGAGACGAGACGCGAGGGGGGTCTCGTCTGGAAGAAGGTGTTACGTAGTAGAGAAAACGGGAGGGCAAGACAAGAAGGAATATGAGGAGGGGAAATGAGGTGAGGAATGGAAGTTCGAGATGTTGGGAAGGTGGGTAGGGGGAGGGGGGAGGTGATTTGGAAGAGCAGCAGTAAGGAGTGTAAACGCATAGGAGGTTGGGTATCTGACCTCCGGAGGCGGGGGGTCTAGGTTGCTGTTGCGCACATGGGCTGTAGCCTATGAGATGAGCGGTATAAGAACAGGAGGCTTTTTGAAGCGTCATGGCGTATGTACTGGGGGCCAAAAAAAACCTTGGGGTGAACAGAGAGCTTTGGAGGGAGCAGGGAAGGGTCTGGGAGGGAGACAGAACGGACAAGGATGGAGAAGAGAGGGGGTACAGGGCAGGAACGACATGCACGTTGTTCCTTCCACAGCGTTTGGGATTTTGGTAAAGGTGGCGCCAGTATCTCAAGAAAGGCGTTGATTATTTCACTCAGGCGCGTGCATTTTCCACGCGTAAGTGCCATGGTCCCCTGTGCTTAGGGATAATTTGCGGATAGGAAGACGCGAGGCCATGAGATCAAGTTGTTGGAGATATGGTCTGAGGACGGATGTGGGCTTTTCATTGGATGTATAAATCAAATGCACACGATTGGATCGAAATAACACGTGTTGCAATTTTACTGAACAAGATTGCAAATGTGCTGGCAAGAACAGCACGAGATTTTGGCTAGGCAGGACTGGTTCCCCCCTACGAAGTCTCTCAGCCGGGGCGTGCTGTCATATTTCTGTCCCCTAGCATCTCACTTTTTTCGCGCTGAGAGCATACGGGGCTGCGCAGAAAACCTACCGGCCCGGCGCAAGACGCAGCAGACGCCGTTCGTTGGCGTGTAGACACCGAATCACAATGAGATCCGTGAACCATTTTGTGGCTGCATGGGGGCCTCTTTTAACATACAGGAGTCTCGGAGCTGACCTGCACCCACGAGCAATAGAATAGCTCCAAAAATATAGAAAAGCACTTCGTTTCAGCTCCGATAGTTGGAACCAAACCAAGCGACTATTTGTTTACAGTGAGCACCAATAGAGCTGTTTTTGATAAACTTCCCAACAGCTTTCAGTAGGTGAGCTTCATTGGCAGCAGCGAAAAACGATGTACTGCCAGAAAAACGATGAAGTGTATCTTTTTCAATTAAAATGTCGAATGTCACAGAAAACATGGTACCTTAACGACTGGGGCCTAATATCAAAATCCTGACCTGCCCCACCGATTGGTTCTAGTCAATGAGAGACTGTGGTGCAATTTTTTAAAAAAAAAAAAAAAAACGAGAGTTTACCGGACACGATGAGCCAGTCACGTAATCCGATTTTGTCGCTGCGAGGTCTTCCGTGTTTTGATTTATGATGGAAAGCCGAGCAAACTTCTCGTTGACGCCCATCCTGCATTCAAGGGGCGAGTCCTGACAACCACAGGTCACGTTAAAAAAATGTACTGTAAAATGTGTATTGCGGTAAGACGTGGAGATATTCTGATATCATCTGTATACTTCAGATTTCAAACAGTCATATCTTAGAAGACACAAGCCACCCAGCGCCGGAGGTAAATAGACCGAGAAGGAAGATGCATCTCTTGCTCGTCCCAACAAAATGAAGTTCCAGTTTTAGCAGGCACCACCCAAAAGCGCAGTGTCTTCCGACATTCCCGGGTATCTTCTTAGTCTTGTCACCCGTTCACGCCAGAGTGAAAAAAATGGGAAAATCGCAGCGAGTCTAAAACGATGCCGACCCCCAGGATCGAACTGGGGACCTCAAGAACTTCAGTCTTGCGCTCTCCCAACTGAGCTAAGTCGGCTAAGATGCACGCCGGGTGTTAGGTTTGCCAATCAATATAAATTTAATTTTCGCAACTCTTTTATTGCAAAAAAATATAAATTAAATTGAACATTTAAAAAGTTATCCTGGACACTATTTCCTTAACGCACTTGTTGTCTTGTTTTCGGCAATAACATCTTGCAAAAACACTGGGATAGCAGCTTTTCAAAGCATCACATTCTTAATCTTTCTGCCTATTCATTTGAACATTTCTTAATCTTTCTGCCTATTCATTTGAACATTCTTAATCTTTCTGCCTATTCATTTGAACATTCTTAATCTTTCTGCCTATTCATTTAAATAGGCAGAAAGATTAAGAATGTGATGCAGACTGAGTACCAAGTTGCTTTTTAAACTGGAGTTTTGGTTTGAAAGTTATTTTACATGCGGTTTTAGAGAAATAAAATTCCCCGGTTTTAAGGTGGTTTAAAATAGCTTCTTTTCCAGACATATCTAAAAACGACCAGGAAGAACATGCAATTCTCACAAAGTTATTTCTGGCCCCAAATCAGAAGTCATGTACGGTGGCGGTGGGTATCTTTTTGCTTTCTTGTCGAGGAAGTGCAAGTCAAGAAAAAAAAGGTCGAATAGTGTCCTCATATGAGAACAGCGGTCCGATAGACATACAGGTAGCTAGAACTTAGGACACCGAGGCGTCTCTAAAAAATATATATATATATATGTACATATATTGGTAATCTAGATCATAGGGTCCAGACTTTACCCTGCTGACGTCCCCCTGACGTCCGGGTCAAATCGTTCTCGCAATTCAGCCCGCCCCGTCGACAAGTCGTCCCGCACAAATGCACCCCTGCATCTGACCTGCACAGATTGGCGCTTCGTACCGTACCGGAAATGCTCATCTCGCCTGCACTATCTTACTGCGCATGCCTTCTCTTCATCCCGGCCTCTCAGCCATGCTCCAGACAAGATACAACCTTGATAACCTGCGTTTCTGATAGGTTGTGTCCGTCAAATTTCCATGAGTACAGGGTATAATAATATTATGTCAAATTGTCATGAGTAAGTGAATAATATTCACTTACTCATGGCAATTTGACATAGCTGACTTGACGTATTATCTCACGGTAGCCACTCAACCCACTGCCCTGCCAAGTGAGAGACGGGGCACCGCCGAGGTAGTGCGCCCTCCCTGGCGAATGCCCCGCCTCTCTTGCCCTCTTGCTTCCACCTCAACATTGCGGAGAATGCAAGCCGAATTGCCCATCCAGCAAGGCATAAACTACAACATCCGGTCTAGTGTTGCTGAGGCCACCCTTTCCGCAAACGTTCTCACACACCCTGATGACCTTTCAAACCCGATTCAACCACCACTAACATCCAATATACCATACGATACTGTACCAGAAAATGATCGTACAAAGTCTCAAATCCGCGTTGCGTCATATCCCATGGGATATGTGCACATCAGGGCATCGCGTCGGGAGAGAAAATTTCTTACGTGCCCCTTTTAATTGGGAATTTTTGTTACGTGCCCCTTTCTTCACCTCTCGAACGATTTTCCGGTAGAGGTACACAGTGTCTGGGGCTTCGCAAGTCGTAGTGTAGTGCCCAACTTGACCACAAGCAGAGCAACGCGACTTTCGTTGAGGCGCTGCGACCCCCTGTTTCCGCCATTTCTTCGGCCGACCTGCCTGACTCGGAACTCTCCACGCGCTCATCTGTCTGGCAATTGGCAGCATCTGTAAATCCACGTTAATGTTGACTTGAGAGGCAAGGGCAGCAACAGCAACATACTGGCTTTGAAGTGTTGCACTAAGGTTCTTGACCGGAGATCCACCCATCTCTACAAGGGTTTCGGTTAGGGGCTTGCGCTTATGTTTACCCTTGATAGCGTCGCAGGAGTGAGTGAGATTGAGTTTTCCCACTTTCCACAAGCCGTTGTTTGCCCTGCGGTCTGGTTGAGCGTTGACAATGTATGAGCACTCCTGGGAGGGGCACTTTATACGCAGGCGCCCAGGGTCTGACTTTCTTAACCTTGTGAGATCGGCCCACGGTGGCGCACAGGGCTAAGGATGCCATCAAGATGCTGTGCTTGTCAGGGAACGTGTTCCCTTTGATCAAACTCATTCCGACGACGCCCTCTTCACCTTTTCATCACTGTAGCGCCCCCTAGCAAAGGGGCTTATATAAAGGGGCTTAGGTGCACGTAACAAAAATTCTCAAATAAAAGGGGGCACGTAAGAAATTTTCTCTATCCCATCGGATATGTGCACATCAGGGCATCGCGTCGGGAATCGATCTCGAATTAAACTTCGCCTTTGACCCTGAAAATGGCATTGGTATCGTTTCTGCACGGGACGATGGCATTCCAGCCGTTGTAGCTTACTATGGCGCCCGGAATGGTAGTCTCTGCGAAGCGTTTCTTGGCTCCATTGAGCGTCATGTTGGCCACCGTGCCATAAAGCCCACAACTGATTCCGATGGCCCCGACGACGCCTGCGTCCTGTATATGAATGACCTTTGCACAATGTCACACTTGCCCTATGCCAGCACAGCAACGCAGCCCTTCATGGCGGCAATGTCAGCTGCCACGGACAGGTCCCTGCTCGCACCGACGAGGAAAAACGATTCCGCAGCCACACGACTGGTATCACGGGGCTTTTCATCCGCCGGCGCTTCGCCCTCGCTCCGTGCATTTGCCGGTTCGCAACGGTGTCGTCGGCGCGATCAGCATCACCCCTAAACTGGGCAGGACTGCTAGTCTCTCCCCCATGAGCCCCTTCGACAGAGTTGTCACCTCGCAACTCGCAGATGATCCTCTCCTTTTTGGCGGCATCACTCTCCCCGGCGCCGTGCACGTCATCTCTATTGAGAACGGCATCCACAAAACCCTGAATGCCCATACCCGCGTCCCTCACATATGTCCCAATAGCCAAAAGGTTTCCCTCAGCATTCGCACCGCCGCGCAAGCGTTGTGCAAGACGCCTACAATCCCGATGTGTCCTCCCGTATTGCGCGCGCCGCGACGAGCATAAAAGAGGACGAGGGCCGATATCCATGTGCTCCTCGGGGCGTGGTTGATTTGACGGACATACCAGGCGGCCTTCAGTGCACGCGGCGCGCAATTAAAGGACGTCGGTGACGACCGAGGTGTTCGATTTAGAGCCGCAGTAGGCGGGGGGCGCACACAACGACTGGGGTGCCGCCCCAGCGCCCCGGGACGGAGAGGACGAGAGCAAGCAGCAGCAGGGCTTTTGGGCCGCGCAGCTGAGGCATGCGCGTGATGAAAACGATGGTAGAGATGTAGAAGGAAAGGCGAGTGGATGGAGTTTTCCCGGAAGGGATGTGCGTCTGCGAAGGCGCCGGGGCAGGCGGGGGGACCAAGTAGAAGGTTAAGGCGGACCGATGCGGTGAGATTGTTTGAGATCGAAAACTGGATTTGGGCTGTAAAGTGTGATTTCCCAAATGCGCTCTGTTCTCCACGTGGACACGACAGCCTGCACAGTAATGATGCTATGGTAGCCGGTGCATTACACGAAGTAGTCTTGGATGGAAACAGTATTTAAAGGAGCCACACACCCTGGGCGACAGGCGCCGTCGGTGTTCAGGGATCACGGTACATTGAGCCTTTCACCGGCCCTTGCGATGGTCGCCTTGTACTCCCACTTAAGGTCTGCCGATATCCTCATCTCATGGCAGACATGTGGCAGTACTTGCCCATCAAAGCCATCGGCAGCCAGCAGGACAACAGGCAATCGGGCGCCATGCAGCTATTCTCCAGCCGGGGGTCACAAACGGACTACATGTTTGCAACAGAAGGTCCATATCCGCAGTCGCAGACATTCCATCGTTTGATGCCCTCCGACACTAAGCTTTCGCATAGGTAGAAACTAGAGTCGTATTGTCGCAAGTCGACGTAGAGCGATGGATCCCACACTCGCGAGGCACGAGTATAACCCGTCAAGCGCTTATCGCAGCAGCGATCGCGTGTACCCGCTATACCATGCGGAGATGCACTTCCAAGGGGCGCAATACCGACTTTTCCTTTCATCGTTACCGGCCGCTCTACCAGTGAGCTGCGTCGGATAGTTTTTCGGGAATCACATATTCTTTTTGCGACATTTTCAGCTGACCAAATGGTTCCGTTCCTGATCTTTGCTCTTCTCATTAGTTGTAGTTGAACGAGCTGTCTGAGATAGCAGGTGAATGATGTTTGGCACTTCTACTCTGCAGTTGCAAGACAGATTCGTTCTGCACGAGCATCCCAGCTTGTTCGTTTCGCTGACATTGCACATGCCTCTACAGCGTGACCAGCAGCTTCCTAGTTCCTTACAAGCACAGTCATATTAGCATCTCTGTCTCAGGACCACAAACTGGGACCCGCGTAGACTCAATTGTAGTCGATCGTAGGATCGCTTTTTCGTGTTCATGTACCTCTGAGGGACCTGGTGCAATTGTGAAAATATTCTAAGGAAAGCAGAGGCAACAGAGAAAGGACAAACTATACAATTTAATACATCTACAGTGAGAACACAACATACGGTGTCCGATTACGCGTCGTCCCCAGCTCTTCTGCCTAGATGACCAGCGACCTCATATAAGGTTTCTTTTCTTTCTTTCTTTTGGACTAGTGCTTTCTCGATAAGAAGGATACAGATACACTCGCCACCTCGCTCGACTACTGCCATGCGAAAGGAAACGTTTTCGTGAAAACTGTACGTCCTTTCCGGTCAATTTAGATACGCTGGAAAAGAAGCCATTTTTGAGCAACCTTGAAATCGTATGTATTGATAACTTCGAGACCAAAACGCCCGTTTAAAAAAGCAACTGGAACTTGAATTCCATTAAATTCTTAGTATTTCAGTGTATTCACATCTGCTATCTCGGGGTTCTGCAAGATGTTATTGCCGAGGCCAAGCACGTTGAAGAAATGTTGTCCAAAATGACTTTCTAAAGTTGCAACTGAGTGTATATGTTTTTGCAAAAAAAGAAGCTAGCCCCATATTGAATCCAAGCCTGACCCCATACAAGGCAAGTCGCTCGTTGTACAGTATAGAGCTAGCTCTAGACACTAGAGCACGACTAGGTCGATGTATTCGAAACCGGAGGCCATATCTACGATCTGCGGCTTGTACGGAGAGCCGAGACGTTTCTTCTGTAGATATTTCAAGGAAACAAACGCAGTCGAACCCCAGAAAATTGTGGAACATGAATGTATGCTGCCACTGCCTTGTTGGAGGATAGCATCCACGAGCATTTACATGCCTATTGCGAACGAACATGCCGTGGTAGTGCAACGACGCGGCTGCGGCGACGAGACGATCACCACAAGCAAGTGCCGGAAGCTGCTATACGGATTCGTTAAATTGCCTCAAACGATATCCTGAGCCCAACCATTGGGACAAGATGGGCAAACAAGTATTCGTGCTGAGAGGGCTGGGTGAAGGAGGATTTCTCTGTCTTCTTCCGCGTTCGCGTTCAGTCTGGGGCTGCAGCTGTGAATGCTAGCACGCATTGCGGCCTGTTTCAGTTAACCGGAAGTGATGGGTGAAGCTACTGCCGAAATTCCAGTCATGGCGACGTGGTGCTCTAGCATACGCGCAGCTGCGATGCGATCAAATTACCGTATACACACGTGCGACTTGTCCACACTTGCACATGGGCGGGTGATGTTCTTGTGAGATGACTCCTGTAGTAGTTTGCGAACCAGTCATTTATGCTGTTCTTGACGGAACAGTGGGTGCACCCGGAAATTACCAGATCGGGTGCAACAGGGTGCAAAGCTGTTTGCACCAGCAACCACGACTGTGAGGTACAAGAGTAGAAAGGAAGGCGACCAAGGCATCCGTGCGAAAGCAGGCAATGACACGTGTAATACTCTTTTGCTCGATCTCCATGGCAATTGGATGGTTCTGGCGATCAGGCCATTTAAAATTTTGAACGGTTCAAAAGCGAGGGAGTTCATTTCCTCCTTTCTCGTCTGCTAAGTATCAACCAGCGGCTCTGCCTGGGAACTGTGCATCTCTCCTACCTTGCCGCAATACTTCTGAGTTTGATATCTTCTTCCGCCATCTTCTCTTTATTATCATGCCCGTCACCGGACGTCCTCGCGGTCGACCGGGCGAGCGCCTGGAACCTGCGCCGGAACCGAAGAGCGCCTTTCAATTTCCACGCATGCCCTTCTCAGAAATTCAAGATGACATGAATATGAACAACTTCGATTGTCCTATCTCAAAAGAAGAGTTTCGCGCACCGGCACCGGCAGACATCAGAAGAGTCACAGACTTTTTCATCTCCGAAATCTATTGGAAACGTCCAGAGGACTTTGCGCAGCCTTCGTTTGGATGCATGGACCAAGTCGAGTTCCCGGAACTGTACGAGGATGCTATCCCGCAGTTCAACTACCTACGCCAATGCCAAAAGATGTTTGAAGCCGCTCAATTTGAGGAGTTTGGCATTCGAGACCTCCACGCTCCGGAGAAGAACCGCTTCCACTGGGAGCTTTCCGCTTTGATCAATTTACACAAGTTCCGGCAGACGCGGTTGGCTATGATCGAAGAAGTAGTTGGAAATTTTGATGAGATGGCGGAGCGAGAGCAGAGAAACAACGATGAGAGAATCCAACTTGAGCGAGACATCTCAGTCATCGAAGAGGCTCGAGCAAAAGATGAGCCAGAAGTTGAATCACTTCGCGAACATGTGGCGGAACTCGGGATCAAGCTTGGTTCTTTGCACAAGCAGCAAATTGAGCTCACTGATCGGACCCGTGACGCCAAAACCCTTCTCACGAAGCGGACAGAGCATGCCGCCGCTGTGAAGGTGAAGAGGATGTCCGAAATGGAAGAGGTGGACCGATATCGAATGCGGGTCGTATCATCCCCAGATAGGGTGAAGGCTGAAATGGATGAGATGGCAGAAAATCTCGCGACGGAAAAGCAAAATGTCAATAGTATGGAACGACGGACACGGACTCTACGCATGAGAACTGATGCTATCAGCAAAACAGGGCATGCTGTCGAAAAGGCTGGAAGTGCAATAGATGTAGTGCTTGTGGAGCAAGAACGGGCGAAAGGGTTACAACGAGAAATCGATGAGCGGAGAGGTTTATTGAAGGAGAATGAACGGGAGATTACAACGATCAGAAATTCCCAGGGTCATCTCACGCGAGTAGTAAACTCCGTCCAGCAAAAGCTTGCTAGAGTTGGGGACCAAAACACGGATGTCAATCGTCAGACGGGAGAGGAAGACCGAGCATTGGTTGAAAAGGAGGCGCAATTTGACCAAGAACAAGCCTTGTTGAGCAAAGAAGTGGACGAAAAAAATGTCGCTGAGAAGGCAATTAAAGAGAGGATAGTACGGGAAGTAACGAACTTTTCCGAAGAGGTAACTGAGTTTGCTCGCAAGCAAGCTGAAATGGTTGAAAAGATGGGTGCTTACCACGCTGATCTGAAGAAAGCTCGCGATATAATCTCTGAAGACAACAGTAAGTCGTTCGGAGTATTTAAGGAGACGCGGTGATTGGCACATTCACAGTCTGTTCCCTGTTTTCGCATGATACAAATCACTTCCTTTCTTCCAACACCACACCAGTAGTGGCGTGGCGCCTGGCGCATACCCTCGTTGCATCTTGTACATGAACACATGAATAAATAAGGTATTGTACTCATTTTGCGAAACTGTATGTTTAGAAAGAGATGGTAGGAATCGGATGAGGGTTCACGGGCTGGTAAGATTGCCTATAGCCGTCAGAGTGCCATCAGAAATTTTATTCTCTTCCATGTCAAACTTCGCGAAGATGGTATGCTTACAACTACTGAGAGCGCCACGCTGGAACGAAATTCAGCTCTTGTAAAGGAGTGCCGATATAAATCCAACGAAACAACACGATTCCCTCTTGCAGTCCGAAGGAAGGAATTTTAAAATTGTTCTGTATCACGCTTCCGCCTACGCATGCAAGGTTGGTTGGACTTTGGAAGCTTCCCTCCTTTACGAAAGCAGAAAGAGCAACAATAAGAACGTGTGTCCTCAGTCAATATGATAACCCGATAAAGTTTGGAAGTACTGTACCTGTACTACAGAAGTACTACAGATACAGGGGGTCCCACGCAATAGTGCTATACCGGAACAGACCTCGACATATGGCACTATTGCGTGAATGGCACTATACTGAAAGCGCCAAAACACAATCATTTACATACAGTTGTCTCTGATCGCTCGCTTCAAACAGGACATGTCCTGTTTGAAGCGAGCGATCAGAGATGCCAGGCTTTGAAGCGGAATTCTACTGTACCTCCCAATAGGCGACAGCTGCGAACGTCCCTGCCTCCCCCCCTGTCCGCTCTCTCCTCCCTTGCACTCGCTCTACCCCTCCCCCCCTGCGGCGCCCCGCCCAGATGTTCTCTGCCAAAGTCAAGCAGCAGATCCCGTGCCCGCTGTGCGTGATGCGGCGCTACGTGCTGTGCGACGTGTGCAGCGGGGCACACGTGTATGAACACGTGTAGGAAGTATGATAACCGTGCCAAGGCGTTTTGCATAGCACTAATGCGTGGGATGCACTACTCAAAGTGGCACTATTGCGCGACCCCCCCCCTGTACTGTAGTACTTCCAAACTTTACGGGGTTTCCCGCGCTTCCTATTCGCTGTTGGCACATCGTTCAGAGCCGACGTGCAAATTTATAAAGCTCTGCGGCTCGACGGCTTGCAGTTATTTCAACCCCAGAGAGAGTGCCATTTGAGACGCTTTCCTTCGCGGGGAGTAACTGCGTATTGAAATATATTCAAGCATCTGAAGGCAATGGTACCTGTTGTGAAGCATGAATTGTTTGGACTACAGTATTGGCCAACCGATCACGCCTTTTTTACAAGTACAGTACCGGCAGTTGCAGCTCCCAGCCTGCGGCTGGGAACAAACCAAATGCGGAGTGCGCATCTGTGTCTAGCCTTACAGTACACAGCTGTGACAGAAGTCGCAAAATCCGCAGATTGTGGTGGAAATGCGAAACCCAAAAATTTGCAAACCTATCAGTGTATAATATTGTGAAGTGTATGGGCATGGCCGTGGTTGTCCACTACAAGTTGTCCACAAGTACGTTGTAGTCTACAACGTACTTGTACAGTTCGGGGGAGTGTTCCTTGCGTCCAATACAGCGTTTGAGATACTGTGGGGATCGGGACCACTGCAACTACTATGACTTTGGCCACGACACATGAACAATGCACCGGCATGTGGAAAAGTACGTGTCGAGCTATCCAAGTCTATCTGCGTCGGAATAGTCACCACTAGAGCCTCCCGTCTTGTACACATGTAAAGTAATTTATTGCTGATGTGTGCAACGACACGCGTGCCCCTCGCCAATCAGAGCAACAAAAAAACTGTCCCGTATTGTTGTGGAACTTCTCGGTATGCCACCCGTGACCTGTTGCGACTACGTTAGTTTTAATCCTATTCAGCACATATCGGGACAACCAGTGTTTATAAAAATCGTCAGGGTATCAGAGAACGCCGCCTGCAAAATTACCGTAAAATTCATTCAGAATATATTTTGTAAGCGGAAAACGGAATATTATTTTGATTCTATATTATTTTGATTACTTTCTAAGTACTGCGTTACGGATTCATTTATTGCGCAGGTCAAATTATCTACTGTACTTCTGCTGTACGGGCGACGACGAGGTGTATCTACGGCATCTATATAGCCCTACCTCCTTCCTCAGGCGCCTGCATTTCTCGCGAAACTTAAGCATTCGCATCCGATTGCAACTGAGTTGTGGAAAGGCGAAGGGAGGGCTCTTGCTCCTCAGTAACTCTTTGTAGTTAGTTGTTCTTTTCCTTTTCAATAGTCATGGCCCGCGGAAAACGAAGGGCCCCAATTCGACCAGAGGTCATTCTTCCGGGAAGCACTCTGAATGATGAAGTTGACGACTTCATAGATCAGCGTCACAATTTGGACGCAGATCAAGAATCGGACCCTGACGCTCAGCTCAATGAGGACATTTCAAGTGAAGACCAAATTTCTTCGGACGAAGATGAAAGCGATGACATGGATCATGACAGGGAGTTGGCGGAGAAGCGGGGATGGGGCGGGAAGAAGAGCTTGTACTACGGCGGTGACACACACGAGTACGAAATCATGGAGGAGGAAGAACGTCAGGAGGCGTTGAAGGACGAGGAAGAAGAAGCACTGCGTCTGCAGAAAGAGGCCGTTGCAAAGTTGCATCCTGACGATTATCGCGACGAAGACGAAGATGATACAGATGTAAACGACGATAGCGAAAGCGAGAAAGAAGGTGCAAACGCAACAATCAATGCGAACGGAATTATTTCCGCATCCTCCATCGACCACGCCGCTCCTGAGATACCTGTTCTCATCCAGGAAATGCTGGAGAGCCGAAGACAGGCTATGATCTGGAAGGACCGCATTCATTGGAATGAGATAGCGACGATTCTCTTCCATCTGTATGCATCGTTGGTCAGCAACATCGCTTTTTATCTTTCATTGCGAACTGACCCTGATTCAGAGGGGGTGGACATTCGAACCCATCCCGTCCTCGTTCAAATTGTTCGAATTCGATCTCTACTTAAGGACGCGAGGGCCCTTCCGTGCGAAAAGCCAGCCACAACTAAACCGACAGCACAAGCACAGATTGTTGACGTGGCAGGTGAACAGTCAGGAACAACAGGAACATCGCATGCCAATGGTCTCCCAGGCACTCAGGCTCAAGTTAATGTCGCTGTTCCCAACGGTGTCGTGAAACCTCTGGACAAGAACAAGAAGCGGAAGAAGCGCAGGAATGTCGCCGATTTGGTAGTAGAGGAAGACGAAGAGAGAATCCGAGCGTTGCTTCCCTCTCGCGTTGGAGTAGGACGAGAACAAGAAAGCGGAGATAACAACATGCGTGACGAAAAGAGAAGGAAGCTTGGCGCGCTGGTTGGTGCTATGGAGCGCGAACGCCAGAACACCGCTAGTCAGAGGTTGGTGTCTGGTGATGTGGATGTCGTGCGCGCAGAGCCGAAGGCGAAGAAACTCATGACTCCTATTTCCACATTCGAGGACCCAGACGACCCAGATATGGATAGTATTCGAGACGATGACGGGGTCATGGCGAAAATGCTAGCCAACAAGGCGAAGAAGGAGGCCCGCAAATCTCGAAAGGCTGCGGAATCTAAACCGCATGTCTACACGTTTAAGGATAAAATGGATCCCGAGGCACGACGTCGAGCCTCCTCACAGGTTGTGAAGAATAGGGGCCTGACGAGATACAGGCCGAAGGACAAGAAGACTCCTCGTACGAAGAATCGTCTGGCCTATTCAAAGGCTGTTGTTCGCCGAAAGGGCGCAGTACAGGATTACGACGGCAAGCCCGGATCAAGCTACTCAGGCGAGGCTTCTGGTATCAATATGTCGGCCCGGAAAGGCTCGAGATTGTCAAATGTGTAGTATTATATTAGTGCACCCTACAAAACTGCCTAACATCGTTACAGCACCTATTGCCACCCCTTTGCGTCAACCCGAAATCCCTTTCACTGTAGAGGCTTTTCCTATATCTTCCTGAACGAGGGGATCTAAGCAGCCGTATACAACTCTCTGTTTGCATCCGCGCCTGTCCGCTCCACAGACCGAGAACCTTGGTACCCTGGAGGTCTGTTACCCTCTTGTCGCTGAGAAAGTGCCCATGACTCTTTCATATCCTTCTGATGCACATGGTCGCGCAACACCTGCCTCGCCTCGTCTACAGCGAGTTCAGCCGTTGGGTTTCCGTACCCGGCTGCCTGCCACCCAATGACAAGTTTCTCCATTTCACGTCCACTGAAGTGCTCCGTTCCACCAACAGCCTCATCCCAAAACTGGTCCCAAGGCTCATCGCCTAGAAGTTTTATCGGGGTGGCTGGACGGCGTATCAGGCGATTCACGAAAAGGTTAAGCATTTCCCGCCGCTGCTCCGGGCCTGGAAGAGAAAATGGGATTACATCGTCAACTCGATCCGCTGCAGCTTCGTCAAATTCATGCGGACGATTAGTGGCCATCATAAGCATAAATCGTGTCGTGGGCTGACCAGTGCGGTACAAAAATGCGTTCAGCGCATTCCGCATGTCTTCGGTAGCCCCCGCTGCAGAGCTCCTCGTGCGCAAGAAGGCATCTGCCTCATCAATAAATAACAACAGCCCCTTTCTGGAGGTTTGGGCCCAGTCGAACATTTTGTGAAGCTCGGTGACGGCACTCGACCCAAGCGGAGCAAGGTCACCGCCAGTGAAAATTGCGTACTCAAGTCCACTTTCTTTTGCAAGTCCTTTTGCAAAAAGAGTCTTTCCAGTTCCCGGGGGTCCAGACAAAAGGACGTTTCGGAAAGGTGCCTGGTGTTTGCGTGAGTTCTTCGTAGCGCGCGCTATTCTTTGCAGCCGAGTCTTAGTTGGCGACGCTAATACGACACCATCTAACGCACGGTCCGCATTGTGAGAACTGAAACGGGCGTAGACTTTCCTGGCAGTTGCAATCGGCTCTCGAACTGCAGAAAGGGGGGTGATTCGGCTTGTTTCACGAACAAGAGAGGGTTTCCCAAGACGAGCCCCGATGTAGCCTCCCATGACAGTGGCGCCTGCTCGAGCAGAGTAAATACCAAGGGCAGCCAAGGAAAGGCCACCGACAGCTGTTGTCACTTTTTCGCGATCAGAAACAAAAGATGAGAGTCCAGCTCCAATACTGCTCGTCGCAACCCTAATCCCCTCAAGAGTAGTCTTTCGACTTTCCCTCAACTCTAGCCTTTTCTGCTGCATGATCAAGTCATGATTCCTCCTCTCCTGTTCAATACGCCCTTCTGCTTCGGCTTTAGCCTTGGCGCTATCAGCTTGCTGACGTAGGGCAGTTTCATACTCGACAGTCTTCCGACGAATGGCCTCTTGCCTCAAAACACTTTCCTCGTCCTTTTTGCGCTCCTCCTCTTTCATTTGCCTCTGGGCCTGCATTTGCATACCGAGGGTATCTTTTTGTCGTTCCCGTTCTAGCTTGTCCCTGTAATGTTCCTGTCCGCGAGCATACTCAGCCTGTTTCTCAATCGTCTTCCTCTGCTGTTCAGCTTGAACCTCAATATTCTTTTCGCGTTGTTGTGCCTCATAGGCTCGCAATTCGGCCGTTTTTGCTTCAAACTCAGACTGCTTTGTCTTTTCTTGTTCGCGAACTAAGGCAAGTGAGGCCTGCGCATTGGGCGAGGAGTCGAGATCACGTGCTGCTTTGGCCGCCCGCTCCAAACCGGTTGGATCAACAGTTCCCGAAAACGACTCATCTGAAGTGGCATTATTCTTTCCGGCTGCGTTCGAGCCGGTAATGTTCTTAAACATTCTGCCTTCTTTGTAGTATTCGCACTCACTGCGTCACAAAATCTACAGCAGAAACACTCGCAGACGGCAACACGGGCATGGGCTCAAAAAGCGGCCCCGTGATCCGACGGCGGATTCTACCTGCTTCTAGACTAGAGAATCGACAAGAGGCAATGGCCCTCATGTGATGCAAATTTTAATTCAAAAAACAATGTAGTATGACAATATCAATACAGGTGTATCACGTGTCTAGACGCTTGGCCCCAGCTAACAGCTAATAGCTTAGAACCGGAACACGCAAGGTCTCCAAGATCGTACTCAGTCTCTATTATTAAGGTCGGACATGGCGTGGAACAGCCAAATAGCAGCAATCTATGTTCAGCTGCAGATAGCATCCCTGTTAGCAGTCCAGTGCGTCCATTTTCGTCTTGACCGATTGCAGTCCAGGTGCTAAACGTCGATGTTGGGAAAAGTACGCCACAGCCCTGGCAAATGGCATGGCTGCAGCTCGTGATACAACAAATGGCCCCCATCCCACTCTTGGTGAGCAGATGACACGCAGCCAATGACGTAGTCTCTCCAAAATACTTACATTATCATAACTGTAATGAGAAACCTCTCATAAGTACCCAGGGTACAGTACAGCACAGCATCGTACGCATCTCTGCGGAAGCCGCGGTGTTGTTCACGCGTTGAAAGTCTTAGCTGCTGTCGGCGGCGTCCGAACCTTGAAACGTCATTCCGCTACCGTTACTACGTCATCGATCACCCACTTCTGCAGTGCTGAAGAAATCGGGGAGATTAGAAGGATCCCGCGCTCCTCGCCTCCTGTGCAGCATGACGGACTCACAAGAGAACCTCCCCGCTCCTGCCACGAATACCAACGAAATGGAAAACCTCACCAGAGAAGTTGCGGAGGTTAGCCTCGTCAACGGGCTCACAATAGACCAGAGGATTGAGCTCATCAAGTCTGTCGGCGAGGAGTGCCACACAGAGGAGGGTCTCAGACGGCTACTAGAGAAAAAGCCGACACCACCACTTTGCTACGACGGGTTCGAGCCCTCCGGCCGAATGCATATCGCGCAGGGCATTCAGAAATCCATCAATGTCAACAAGCTCACTAATGCGGGATGTACATTTGTATTTTGGGTTGCTGACTGGTTTGCCCAGCTGAACAACAAAATGGGGGGCGATCTGAAGAAGATCCGAGTCGTTGGACAATACTTTATCGAAGTTTGGAAAGCATGCGGCATGAACATGGATAATGTCGAATTTCTCTGGGCGTCTGACGAAATCAACAAGCGACCTGACGAGTACTGGAGTAGGGTGATGAACATAGCCACCTTGAATTCAGTCGCCCGCGTCAAGCGCTGCTGTACAATTATGGGAAGGGGAGATGGCGATGAACTTTCTGCAGCTCAGATCATGTACCCATGCATGCAGTGCGCGGACATTTTCTTTTTGAAAGCTGATATTTGCCAGCTGGGCATGGATCAACGAAAGGTGAACATGTTGGCAAGAGAGTACTGCGACAGCACCAAACCAAAACTCAAGAACAAACCCATAGTCCTGTCCCACCACATGATGCCAGGACTGAAACAGGGACAGGCTAAAATGAGCAAGAGCGACCCCTCGAGCGCGATATACATGGAAGATTCGGCTTCGGAGGTTAAATCAAAGATCAAGGGCGCCTATTGTCCCGAAAAGACAGTCGAAGGGAACCCTGTCTTGGAGTACCTCAAATACCTCATATTCCCTAAACTCGGCTCCCTTGAAATCTCAAGGTCTGAAGAGAATGGCGGAAATAAATCCTTCTCATCCTACGATGAGCTTGAAGCCGATTTTATGTCAGGGGCTTTGCACCCAGGTGACGTAAAGCCTGCAGTAGCAAAAGCAGTTAACGTCATGCTACAACCTGTTCGTGACCATTTCAAACATGATCCAGCGGCTCGAAAGCTCCTGGACCAGGTGAAGCGTTATAAAACTACTCGCTAACAGCTTATGACATAAATCGCTGTCGGTTCTGGGACTCATAATACCTCGTCTCGCAGAAACACCTACGACAAAGATAATTCCCGTACACCCCCCGCCCTCTTCCACCATTTAAATGGACGAATCGCCATTTGTGCGGCATGTAGGCGGATTTCATTAAAAAAGGGTGCGTTTCAGAAGCTTGCACAGATGAGAGTTTGGGTGAATGCGTTTATTACCTATGAAAGAGGCGCAGGCCAGCTGAAAGTCCTTCTGTTGGGTCTGCCGTTTGTGGCCGAGACTCACAGGCTCACACTTCGAGGTTGTAGGGCTCGTCGACGTCAATAGAACCACAATCAGCAATGGCAATCTCCTCCTGAGGAAGATCTCTGCTGTTCGTCCTGACGTTTTCAATCGCGTCAAGAACATTTTGCCCCTCAATCACCGTGCCAAACACGACATGGCGGCCATCCAGCCAGGGAGTATCCTTGAACAAAATAAAAAATTGAGAGCCATTAGTGCTTGGGCCAGCGTTGGCCATAGAAAGAAAGCCACGGCCTGTGTGCTGTACGTACGAGGGTTAGTCATGGGAAAATGATGTGTCAGTCTATGCAATTATACCGGTAAACTCTTCAAACGCAATATGTTATCCACTCTGTTTTTCGCATACCTTCAGCTTAAAGTTTTCATCGTCAAACTTTTCTCCGTAGATTGATTTACCACCAGTACCATTTTGATTCTCAAAGTCACCTGCAAGGTCCGCATTGCACACAATCCGAAAAAAGTCAGTTTCTCAGCAGCAACTCCATTGCCAGATATTCGGCATGTTCTCATCTCCCAGCAATCGTACCTCCTTGTGCCTGTGAGATGTTAGAAGTAGAACCCATAAATAATCGGAAAAATGACAATCTCAGTTAGTGACCATGGCTGAGATCAATGAAAATGACATTAGCCACGCCAAATCGTACAAAAGTTGCTGGCTTCATTTGGACGCACCATAAAACCGCGGATCACCCTGTGGAAAATGCTGCTCTTGTAGCCGAAGCCTTTTACATGCAGCGCCAGTCCCTTAAAATTATCAACAGTTTTTGGGACTGTTGCGCCAAAGAGACCAAAGACAAGTCTTCCTGCTGGCTTTCCGCCGATTGTAACATCAAAGAAAACCTTATCGGTAACCTTCGGCCCGACTTTGGCAGCTGCAAGCGAGAACAATACTCCAAAGATGGTAACGAGAATTGAAGCCTTCATTGTGGATCGGAAGGTGCTATGGTGTGTTGAGGATCCGACGCGATCAGGATTGCAGACAAGGAAGTCCGATGTTCAATACCGAAGAGTGTCAATGGTCAACGTTGCGATAAAGACTTCAAAATAATGCAGAGGTTGTCTAACGCAGATATTTTGGGATCATACAGTTCACGTCAGGATCGGTTTTCAGAGCACAGTTACATTTTGTGAAGAATTTTTTTGTATGGTTAACATTAAACTAAAAATATGGAACGAACGTCTGCGCTCATTTTAACAGCCAGTGAGAGCTGATTCTGACAGGTTCTGTCACACAGGTGTTGCAGTGCGTAAGTTTTCATGCCGAATGTTGATTGTTCCCCAATCAGGAACACTCTTAATTGGTCCACTTGGAAATTAAGTCAAAGTTTTTTACATGAATAGTGTTGAAGAAACAAGATTACGCTTTAATAATAGAGTATTTACGCAATCAAAATATGGTGAATGAATTTCGTTTTTCTCTCAATACCTGTCCACGTGTGAAAGCCAATTGTGAAATTCACAAATGAAGCCTGGCGAACAATCGTGAAATATGATGCGTTTGTAAAGTCGTTTCACAAACACAGCTGGCCGGAAACCAATTGCATACACATCAAAACCAGCACACGCCAAAAAACACACCAGCCTCTGCTCCCCTCGCGCCATGGCTACCGTTGTTTCCCCTGAGGACGTTCCAGGCACCCCCGAGAAGTCACCAGGAGGGACGCCTGTTTCCACCCCTACAGACATTCTTCGTCGAGAGTCCAAGCCGGGTCGCAAGTCCAAATTTACGGGCACAGAAGATCTAATTATCGCGCAAGAAGTCTTCGCCTCCGAGGCACATGTAGCCCCGCATGGAGAGACGCTCTCCCGCTTCGAGACCGCGGCTTTGAAAGCCAACGCAAACCCAAATTTCGCGCACAAAGTCACGGGAAAACACATTCAAGACAGATTCAAGAAGCTGTTCGACCAGTACGCCAAGCGCGATGGGCAAGACAGTGTTCGTTTTGGTGTTGGAGATGAGATATGGGGGCTCGATGAGCTATTGGGGGACATTCTAGAAGCAAAGAGGGACCTTGCGGCCCGAAAGGATGGAGATATGAAGGAACGTGCTGATCAGGAGCGTCAGGAGATCGCTGCAGGACAAGATTTAGTGCTCAATGCACTGTGTGGTAACAAAAGACGTGAAAAGAAGATGAGTTTGGACGAGGAGGGCCCTTCGAAAAAACGACGCTTGGCTCTGGGTGATGGCATGCAATCCATAGGGCTCGCACTTTGCGAATCCGAGGCGGCCAGGTTCGACATGGAGCAAAAGAAGTTAGGCTTCGCGCGCGAGAGAGCTACACATGAATTGGACTAGCGCGAGAAGGACCGCAAGGAAAGGGCTGAAGAGCGCGCGTAGCGCGCAACCGAGCTCGTAGCTTATCGCGACTCCATGAGCGGCCTGATGGAGCAAACAGGGAATCAAATGCAAGCCGTACTTTCTTTGGTAACGACGCTCCTCTCGCAGAAGCAAACAAAGAAAACAAACGAGTAACCGGAGTATTCAGCGAGTAAACGTTTCTCCAGTATCAAACTGCCCTACATACCACCTACTCCCGCACTTGACCTCGTCGACCCGCATTACGTACCACAACCGCTGCTCCCACGTCTGGTTGATCACGAGCCCATCGCATGCCAACCTCATAGCCCTCCTCACACCGTTGCCTCGACGAGCACAGCCGCCACGCTCACCGCAGCCCCAACCTTTACCAGTGTCACGGACTCACCCTCGTGGTACGGCCAGTACACGAACGTCCCCAAGAACACCCTGCCCTCACCCAAGCCGTGCACGTCCACATCGCCCCTACACGCCCCATTGTTCAGGAACGATAGCCGCCTCCCCTCCACATCATACAGCACGCCCCTCACACCCCCTTCGCGCATCTGCCTCCATGGAGGCAGTAAGCGAGCCTCTCCCCCGCGAGCGACAATCTTCCAAATCAATCGAGGCTCCACGATGACCATTTTTCGGCCGTGGCGAAGCGAAAAGCGTACGGCATGGCGACGCCAACGTCGATCCGGTTGTCTTACATGCGGTCGATGCGCAAACGCCAGAACGCCGACGCCACGAACACGTATTGGTCCCCCCTTCCATAGGGGCGGTGTCCATGAAGGGGGCTAGAAGCCCTCTGGCGCTGCACTCTGTGGCTCAGGCATCATCCCGGTGGATCATGTACTCCTCAAGGGCAGGAGGTGCGCAGTGAAAATATTGCGAAATAGCATTTGGGTGAAGGCAGTTACGGGCGTTGGTGAGAAGAACAGCTGCGGTATACAACATCCCCACCGCGCTTTCCTTCAATTTCATCATACCCTTGAAGTCCACAAACGTCCAGTACCTCTTAATTTCTCTAAAATACCACTCAACCGTCACGCGAGACTTCGACATGGCCGTGTTAAAGGTCCTTTGTCCTGGTGTGAGATTAGATCCCGAAAAGGGCACGAACAAAAATACTCTTGAGCTGTAACCAGAGTCCCCATAGGCCACAAACTTCCGGTTAAGATGGAAAAAGGCTTCTTGTAGTGTAGAGTCAAGCCCGCTTCGCATATACGTAGTCCAATCGTGACGCCGGCCTTCTAAAGGACCAGACAGATGCATAGCGAGACCGCACGGTGTAGTTAAGGCCTGAAATTTGATAGTGTGTTTCCGTTTATGCCCGCTATAAGCAACACGCTGATCGATATCCAGGCCACTTGGTCGAGCTAAAGCCAAGTTCGTTCCATCGATGAATGCAACAACATTCTCAAGCGCCTGACTTTTAATACCCACAGCTTCTGCATACTCCTCGAAACGAGTTTGCCAAAAGGGCTTGTGTAGATTGCCCATGACTAGATCAACACGCACCGACACGAATTGAGAAAGCCCCTCCCAAAATATTTCTGACAGATGCGGTGTGTGCAGAGCAAAAAGTCTTTCCAGGTCTCTCCATCTGTTCGGCGAAGCAAGACGGCGCAGAATGACGCAAGTTACTAACAATGGGCTTGTTCCGTAGTGGTTCCGGCGTGTCTGAAATTGTTCTGCTGGCCACGCCACGTATTGCACAATTCGAACGATATCGGTTCGCTTGAACCGGAACAGGGCCAGCAACACATCGTCAGAGAAGTTGTCAAATCGATGATCAACAAAGGTCAAGCTGATCTCGCGTGAACGACACACTTTCTCGCGATCATTGCAGCTGCTGTGTAGTGTGAGCAGTAAACCGGCAACATGAAGTTTGATGACAGGGCGGAGCTTGGGTCTGAGTTCTTTTCTTGAAGATCGAGGGTAGCAGAGAAGTCCACCCGGCGATACGCGAGCAAACGGCCTGGGGGTTGTGGTCCTTTCGTCGTCCGAGGGACATGGCGGTTTGAGGAGCTGTGGGTTGGGCTGCAAAATTTGGCTACGTGATAATACTCATGTGATGGTGCTTGATGCTTGGCGTAAACACTTCTCGGTATACCTTCAATTTGTGAAATTCAGAAATGTCAATGTTACTTATCATACCTCTATTCGTCACAATCATTTGTGAAATTCTTGCTGCGTAAACCTTAAATTACCTAAAGATCCTCGGTCTGAAAAATGCTTACAGTCCGATTGATTACCCGAATGCTTACCCTGTCTTTCGTTGTCCCCCATTGCTGTGGACACAAACGTTGAAACAACGGCCAAAGCAGCATAGTGGCACGAGTCCCTCGCCACCTCCGCACCGCTATCCCAGCGATACTACCCGCTCGGGCGGATGAGGACCACCTTCGGCGTTTATTAGGGCTCGCGTTCGTGGCTCACATGAGTTCGAGTTCTCCTTTGGTAAGCTTCAAGACAAGGGGTAGATTCGGGGTAAGAGGGCGTAAGCAGCGAAGGGAGATCGCGTTACCTTACCGAGCGCGTGGTTAAAGAGTCTTGAATGGTTAAGCCACGCAGGAAAGAGTAAGGAAGAAAGAACCAGTGATGACTTGATGACTGAGCGGCGGAGTTGAGGGCGGGAGGTGGGAGAACCAGCGACGACTTGGAGAAGAGAGAAGAGAGGCCAGAGAGATCTGAGTGCCTCTCTTTATACAGCCCTGTTTTCGGCCGGTGGCCGATTTCCAATGCCTCTGCGAACTCGTTACGCGAACGAAGAAGAGTAACGGTTCCTAGTCGTTTTCCAAGTCTTAGTGCAACGGTAACTTGAAACGGTCCGGCTGAAACGGTCCATTTGAACGCTAAAGTACAAACTGTCCGGAAAGTGTTTTTGGCCATGTTTCCCTTCCATAGAGTCGTTGCGCGTTCAACCGAAAAGCCCTCTTGTCCAGATTCACATTTCAATTGTCAATGAATGCACTGAATAGTGTTGAGAAATTCCATAGGGAGTAGTCGAGATTTCGGATAGGTGTCCGAAAAAGAAGACGGAATCCTCGCACGGCTGTACGCGAGCGTCGAGATAGGATTCTTCCATTGTGCGAGCGACACTCCAATCCCCCAGATGCGAATGCGGTAGGATGGTACGCCTATTGCAGCGCATTCCGATGCGGCACCCATGCGAAGCGAGTGCGATGACCACAAGACTTGCGGAGGTGGTGTGACGCCAGCGTGAGACAGGCAAGCTTGGAGCCAGCGGGAAATGCTTGCCGAGGACGGTGTGAGCCGTTGACCCGGGAGGGCCCAATAGTAGCGACTGATGGAGCGGGTGTTCCGGCGGTAACGGTCGTATCGTAAGACCAAGTTGATGAGCGAAGGCTTGTCTGGAGATAGTCTAATGTAGGAGAGGATATGTGCCACTCGAGACCGATTTTTCCGTAAAGCGATTGCCAGGTCAATTGACTGTTCCGAGACCTGAATGTTGTC
Organism: Chondrus crispus; assembly: GCF_000350225.1. Classification (NCBI taxonomy): domain Eukaryota; phylum Rhodophyta; class Florideophyceae; order Gigartinales; family Gigartinaceae; genus Chondrus; species Chondrus crispus. The sequence continues at coordinate 79,672 of NW_005179159.1, forward strand.
CATGCGAAGCGCGGCGCCAGCTTCACCCCTTTCGAAGAAGACGTAGGAAACCAGAACAGCGGTAGCGTTCCGAATGAACTGACGGTGGAGAGCGGGAGCGGCCATAGCAGCGTTGAAGATTTTCTTGGCCACGGTGCTCGGGAGAGCCCCCCGTTCCTTTTGTGCGTCAGGGTCGTTTTCGGCGCGGCGATCCAGGTCAGATTGTTGGTAGGCGCCCAGCGCGAGCTGGATGAGTGGGGTTGTCGTACAGCAAGTTCACGTCTGAACGTAACCGTAGGGCGGGTCCTGGTAGCAGTGGTAGAGCGGGATAAGAACCCAAAAAAGGGGTGTTCAATCGAACCGAAAACGGAAACACTAGTAAGGTGTAGGCGCACTGGCTGGACGGTTATCCGGGCAGGGATGATAGGGGCTGCGGCGGAGTCGGCGAGTTGGAAGCCTAAAGTTGGGGCCGAAGGTGCTTGCCTTTACCAGGTGGAGGCTCGGAGTAGGAGATACCTCCTATAGGTATCAAAAAACCTAGCCACCCCACTTTTCTACTACTGTACAGGGCTCCCTTACATTAATTACACTAATCATCTAATATTAATTACTATTACAGGGACCAGCTGCCCTGTCAGCTAAATTGGCCAACAGGAACCGGTCCAACGACCGCCAATCACAGCTCGCCAAAGAGTTACTCCTAGAGTGCCAAGTGTCCAAAACCCACTATACCACAGATCCCCCTTCTAAAACTGCAGTGCGTCCTCGTGCTGCATTAATGAGTATGCATGTGCCACACGTGTCCACGGCCGTGAGCAGGCGTACTGTACGCCACTATCCCTCTGTACTGATTTCCGCGGGTGACCAGGCATTTACAGCCACGAGAACCAATAGGATTCTGCCATTTGGCCCAGCCATATTTCGTAAATGGATATCTTCCCCCGAGTAACCCAATCATAGGCTGCCAGGTGGTCCAATCAGATTGCCGGATTCCAGGGCTGCCCTAGGAGGGCCATTAATCCACACGATGCACACTTGTCCTTCCAAAGGTTCCCTACACTCCATTGCTGGTATTTTTGAACGAGGTCTCGGTTCCAGATTTAGTACCGTACCAAATCAGGAACCGAGCGGTAACGGTTGGGGCTGCTCGAAGCCCTCCTGTGCTGCGTCGGTACAAACCCGTCTCTCGAAGTGAGTTTGCATCAACGTTCGTCCCCCTGGTAAGGTGTCGATCGTATCCTCGAACGAGGATCGCGGTCGATCCTCGCGAGCTTGTAGCACCAGCGGCTTGATCGCGGGGGTGAGTCCCTCGATGAAGAGGGTCGTTCTCTCGTATGCAGAGTGTACGTCCCCGTACCTTCCGAGGGCGGTGGACATTCGAGTAGCGTACTCGGTTTCCAACTCGCCCGGCTTCTGGCGTAGCTCCGTCAGCGTAGTGAGCGCCCGCTCGATCTCGAGGTTCGTCGCATAAGTGCGTAACAGCCAATTGACAGCGGCGGCCCAGTTCGCGATCCCTTGAGATTTGCGGTGGAGACCCCGCTGGGACTCATACGCCTCCTTGGCGGGCGGTGCCAGCAAGTGGGGTAGGGCCATCAGGGCCATCGCCTCGGTCATATTGGCGTGGTCAAAATTTTCCTTGCAACGAGCAAGGAAACTGATGACCCTGATCGGGTCTACCCCGCTGAATTTGTTCTCCCCCATAACCACGAGGAGGTACTGCACCCTTTTACGGGTGGTCGCGTAGACCCTGTCGTCCAAGGTCTGGTCGGTATCCACGAGGCGATATGCTCGGTAGTTACACACACCTCTGAAACGGTGGTTCGTCGGCTTCCAAACAGAAACCTTTTTCCGGTTTGGGCCGAATACCGGCGTTGGAGCCGTGAGCGACTCTGACTCGGAATCAGACCCGGAGTCGGAGGAGGATGACGAGGACGGGCTCGAGTACCCGTCCGGAGGGTAACCATCCTTTCGTCCTTTGCGACGGTTCGCCTTCCGCTCTTCCCGACTGGGTTTGGACTTTTTTCGTCGTCCACTCCCCTCGTCGTCTGAGCTTCCCCCTTGATCGGGGTTCCCTCCCACTAAATTCTGGGAAGGTAAATCACCTTCAAGGTGTATAGGTCCCGCGGAGGCTCCCTCGCGGGAGGCTCCCGCCGCAGTCCGCGACGCCTGAGGGTTGGCGGAAAATTTGGGAGCTGTCTCCATGGACGGGACCGATATCCCCGCGGCTTGCAGCGCCGGCATTGTTACGTTCGAAAAGAGCAAGCTCTTATTCAATGACGGGGGTAACTTCTCAGCAGGAGAGAGAGTAGCTACTCCAACTGTAGTCGGAGGGATCACAGCAGCGGTGGCTGGGGTTTGCCTCACCGGTCCGCCCTGCGGGCCAGGCGACGGATCGGGGCGGTGCGTCTTCACGACGGCAAGCTCTGAACGGAGGGCAGCAAGCTCCTCTGTCACGGAAGCGATCCATTTTTTCAGAGGGTTGGTCGCCTCATCGACTCTGGCAGATATATCCGCCTGCCAGGCCGTGGTTATTACGCCTTCAAGGGCGGAGAGTCGGTCGCGTTCTCGCGCGGCTTGTGCCGCGATAGTTTCCTCAATAAACGTCTTGAGGTTTTCTCGCAGCGCCGACGGTTGCGCTGCGACCTTTTCCGCTACAGTATTGAGCGTGAATCTTTCGGCTTCTCGGAGGGCCTCGCGGCAACTCCGAGTGATTCACGCCGCAACTGCCGGAGGCACGTCTCGAGGACGGGTCTCACGGGACGATTCAGACCCGGATACCATAGCCTTGATTGAGCTTGTCGAAAACTGTTGAAACAGAGAGAGAACACCTAGGACCAAAATCGGTAAGGGATAAGGGACACTCCGTGGACTTCTAGGTCGGGAGACCAAAATGTCGTGCACTGAAGGGGAAGCGTTGGGTCCCCCTCTGGCAGAGCGCGCGCGTTCGGGGGGGCGTTGGGGGGTTATCGGGAGACCACCCGTAAGGGGCCGGTACGGGGCCGGGCGCGAAGCGCAGTAGGGAATTGGAGAGGCAAGATGAAAAGGAGGACACGCCCTGGAGGGGCGGAGCGGTAGGGACAGGCTGGCGCGCACGCTACAGTAGGGGAGCAAGGGGCGCGCGCGGTAGAGGTAGGTGGGAATCGGGACGTAGATGGCTCGCAGGGTACCGTCGTAGGACGGGCACCGACGCCAGGCTACGACTCCGTTCCAGAAACCCGAGTTGTAGACCCAAAGCTTCGTGAGGATTTACTTAGGGTGTGACGTCGACTATATAGGAGTCGACGTCGCGAAATAATAATAATAATACTAATGCTCATTAAATTAAGAGGGGCACGACACCCGTGACACGTGGTGGTGGGCCACGGGTACACGTGGGTAATGGCACGATTAACGTGAGGGATAACACGGGTACACGTGGGTAGAACTGTCAGTACTTCGACAGGGCTCCATGGAGCTTACACCCGGACACGAGTGCGGGTTTGGATACACAGTTACACGTGGTATATATCTCACTTATGATTGTGAGGCATTTCGCGTGTGCTACAGTACAGCACCGCGATTACGCGGGGCGGTCAGTGCTCTACAATTAGTCAGTATTAATTTTGCTGACATTAGATTAGATCTAGGATCTAGCGCCGCGAGCTACAGTAGTGGCTCCGGCTGGGCGATATATACCTTAGCCCGCTGACCACCAAGTCAGTAGAGGTAACCCGAGTTGCCAGAGTCTGATATCGCCTTGGTCGAAGTCCGTCTTTCACAAGACATTCCCTTTAACTACATATTACTTTATCCTTTGCGCTCGGGGGTTCCCTTTTCTTTTTCCTTTCTTTCCCTATCCTTTTCGATCTCTAATTCTACCTATTTTCCCTTATCTTCTGTTGGTGCCATCGGCCTCGGTTGCGACCGAACCGGTGTAGGTGTCTTGGCCATCGGGCGACACAGTTGACGTAGCGCTGCTACTGTGACCCATTTTCCGACGGAGACTGTTGCAACGACGTCTCCGTCGAAGGGCTTTGTCGTGAGTACAAGCCAGTGTTGGTTCCATCGGCCTCGGTTGCGACCGAACCGGTGAAGATGTTTCGAGCCATCGGGCGGCACAGTTGGTGTAGCACTGCTACTTTCATTTCATCCCGTCGGGCTGCGTTGCGACGCCCCCGTCGAAGGCCTTGTCGCGTTACAAGGTATCTAAGAAGCTCAACGAGCCTTGGCCTTACAATCCAGTGGAATCGGGGTACCTAAGTACACGCCCCACCCCACACTCGTCGAGCAGTTCTCTTCGCAAGTCTCTACCACATCGATCCCGGGCCAGGCTATTTCTCTGTGCCCCCCCTATCAGGGATCTGAGCTACTACGAGTCGCAAGCTCGTTTAAACGGAGAAGGGAGAGTCGGACACTCCGTAGCGCTGTGCCGTCGGCAGTTCTTCTTTTTGTTGCTGTTGTTGTTTTTGCTGGACCATCGGACCGCGGTCTCTGCCTGACAGGCGCATTGCACTACAGTTACTCCAAGTTAACCCGTACAGTACCTTTACGGAAGATCACCGCCGAAACCGTTGCACAGGCGTTCATATCACTCTGGGTATTCGTTTACGAAGCCCTAGTGAAACTCCTCTCTGATAATGAGAGCCAGTTCACCTCAAGTTTCTTCCTTGCGGTGTGCAAAATTCTCTTGATTGAGAGTGTGTTCACGACAGCATACCAGACAAATGGGCAGGTGGAGAGATTCAACAGAACGTTGGTCTCAACTCTCCGGCACTACCTCGCCGATAACCAACGTGACTGGGATCAGTAAACGGATGCCCTCACCTACGGCTACAACTGCACGGTGAACAGGATGATTGGCATGAAGCCTTTTGACGTGGTGTTATCCCGGACCCCTAGTCCGTTGTATCTACAACAAACCCCGTTGTTGGAGCCTACCGCCTCACGGGCGCAATTCAAGTTCCGATTCCTAGCGTGGCCACGCAGCCTGATGTCGACAGCCAGCAAAAATCTGCTGGCCGGCCAGAGCCGATACAAACGCGATTTTGACAAGCTGATACGGAACCCCACCCCGGAATATGAGTTGGGTGACCAAGTCCTCGTTAAATCGAGAAGCAGCTCTACGTTCACAAGAGAAAACCGACAAGGATCGGGTCAACAACAAACTCGCACCACGCACTGAGGGTCCGTTCCCAGTAGTGAAGGTGGACGACCACACAGTCACAGTCCTTCGAGGGACAGGACTGAAAGACAGGATCTCTCGTGACAGAGTAGTCAAGTCTCCACCATTGCATAGCAATGTTGAGGATACCACGCCCATGCCGACGGACTCTCGCGACGATGGGGCCAACTCTTCGCCCGAGTAAACACCGACAGTAGGTGACGATGCTGCAGGACAAGCCGTTGGCCCACCGCGTGATGATGTCGATCATGAGGATGCGACGCGCACCCCGGCGCTCGCAACCGCGCGCGTCGGGTCTGATGGATGCTATAAGGAACGGCGCTTCGGAGCTGGTCATATCGCGACTCGCCCACGCCCCCTAGTCGGGGGAAAAGGGCTCTTCAAGGAGAAAAGATACCACGACCCCTCAGAGGAAATAGTCGCGTCATACAGAAAGTACTCCGGGTCCCCCTGTGCCCACAGTGCCCCAAACATTAGCGAGAAGGCTCGTACGGATCATCGCGCCGCCACTCCCGGGCACACGTGGCCAAAAAGCACGAGGACCAGCGGCCCCCGGGAAATATCCGGGATGAATTACGCCCCCTGGTGGCGGATTCCCCCTCGCGGGAGATTTCGGACACGCAAGAAATCTCATCGTCGAGATCCACAGTGCAACAAGCACTCGCCGACGCCCTGCCGCCATTCTCTGCGAAGTGTACGTTCAAACTTGACGCCTTTGGTCTGCCGCCCGTTGGTTCGGAACCGCCTCCCTCAGGGAAGCCGTCATCACCTCCGTCAGCCACTCCAGGAGTCCTATCCACATGGTATGTCGTGGAATCGCTCTCCGGCTACTCCCCTGGAACGGACGTTATCCCCCTATTTCGCGTCCACTGGTACGGGTATTCTACGGACGACGACACCTGGGAGCCGGCCCATCACGTGGATTATAACACGGTCGTTCGTTACTGTCGCCGTAAACGCGTACGAATACCCGCCCGTTCCCTGTGGGACCGGCCTGACAGCGTGGGCATACAACACTTACCGCTACTTTCCGAGAATCTACGGCCCCCTCCCCAGTACGCTCATCACAGAGCAATGGGGTACCGACTGCCTCGCGAAGCACTTCCAATGCTGATCAAGTAAGTTACTCGAGAAACGAGGACTCCGAACTCGCATGTCGAAGATTATCAGCTCATACACTCGTCAATCGAGAATCTCTTACTCGCATGTCGAGAGCGGTCGACTAATAAGCTCGATGACGAGAGGACATACAGCATGCACAATGCGGGTCAATTAATTTACTCGACAAACGAGGATCCCGAACTCGCAGATCGAGGATGGTCAAACTATTTACTCGTCAACCGAGGTTCCCAAACTCGTTTGAACGAGGATGTTCCTTATTACCTCGACAAAACGCGAGAAGGGTACAGCTCGCATAATCGAAGCTGGTCAATGAATGAACTCGTTCACCACGGATCCCAAACTCGTTGACCGAGGGTTTAACTTTTACCTCGACAACGAGAGAAGTGTACAGCTTGCATACCCGAAGCTCGTCAATTAATGAACTCGTCACCATGTATCTCAAACTCGCTTGACCGAGGAATCTTACTTACTACCTCGACAAGGCGAGAATTGTGCAACCTGCACACCCGAAGCTGGTCACTTAATGAACTCGATCACTGCGGATCTCGAACTCGCTTGCCCGAAGATTTCTACTTATTACCTCGAGAAACGTGAGAGTGTACAGCTCGCCTATCCGATGCTGGGCAATTAGGAACTTGGTAGTCAAGGATCATAAACTCGCTTGACCGAGGAGGTTACATACTACCTCGACAAACGCGAGAAGTGTACAGCTCGCATAATCGAAGCTGGTCAACTAACGAACTCGTTATCCGCGGATCCCAAACTTGTTTGAACGAAGATGTTACTTATTACCTCGACAAACGCGAGAAGGGGTACAGCTCGCATAATCGAAGCAGGTCAATGAATGAACTCGTTCACCACGGATCTCAAACTAGCTTGATGGAGGATTTTCACTTACTACCTCGACAAGGCGAGCGTGTACGGCTCGCCTATCCGACGTTGGGCAATCAGGAACTTGGTAAGCAAGGATCATAAACTCGCTTGACCGAGGATGTTACTTATTACCTCGACAAACGCGAGAAGTGTACAGCTAGCACAATCGAAGCTGGTCCATTAATGAACTCGTTCGCCACGTATCTCAAGCTCGCTTGACCGAGGACTTTTACTTACTACCTCGACAAGGCGAGCGTGTACAGCTCGCATATCCGACGCTGGTCAACTAAGAAACTCGAGACCCAAGGACTCTCACTCGCAGGTCCGAGGTGTATCGAGGCCCGACCTACCCAGCCCGCGCGACTGGACACGACCGCCGACCAACCGGTTGGTCGACGCCCCACCTCGGACTACTTCTCTTCCTCGTAGTCTCTTAGTTCCTCCTCTGGGACCACCTCGCGGGGTCCACTAGGAGTCACCCCTCCCTCCCCTTCCCCTCCTGCGGGAGACGACTTCTCCGCTACGACGCCTCGGCCGGGCTCCTCCCCCGTCTCCGGGCGGAGGGGCACCTTCTTCGGAAGAGGTTCAGACGGGGGCACACTCGCGCGACCCGACACCGCAGTTACCTCCACGGAGTCCGCCTCCGGAACCAGGCGTCTCACCTTCGCCGGCATCAGAGGATTGCGAAGTAACGCGAGCAACTTGGCGTCAGACAACTCAAGTGGATCGCACCCGGTCCCCTCCGCTTGCGCTACCGGCGGCCCGACCGCTGCACCTTCAGCCATCACGACATCGGGCGTTGTACTGCGCTCGCCGTGTTTCGCCCTCACGCGGGCGGGTTCAGGCGCGCAGTGGCCCGGATCGCCCTCGGTTACTTCCTCAAGCGGTCGTCCGCGTGCATTTTCTCCACCAACCCCGGCGGTGGTCTCCGGTCGGCCCAACAGCAGGTCTGACTGGGTGACGTTCAACGTTTCGGCTTCAATGCGCACCAGTTCCCCGTCAGCGGCGTAGCGGCATCAAACCGCCGCCCGGGCGAGTGATTTCTCACTCGGGGATTGTCGAAGTGATGCCCTTGACTGTAAGGAACCCGAGGCCAGTCAATGCTGTCATGGAGATCTAGCAACGCATGAAGTCGACCCTGCAGAAAGGCAGTCCCCAACACCCTCGTCAAATCGAGACACCGCAGCCACTCGACAACGGCTGTTGGGAGCACATATAAGCGACCATCATACGTGGACCAGATGAAGCGCTTCGCAATCATAGCAAGCCATTCAATCAGAAACACCATCCACTTGGGTGATTGAGGATCTTCCATCATGCCTAGACCGTAGTACACCAGGCATGGTGGAAGCTCAGCAAGGAAGTCCGCCGGGACTTCATACTGGTCAAACCACGTCGGTAGATCTGGATATCGCGTGCGCAACGTCACTCGCTCGAACGAGGTTACCTCCACCGACTCGTAGGCGATGAAAACCCCATGCAGTTCCGCATACGACGCTCAAACTTTCGTTTCCCATGCATGGCGGGGTTCTTCCGCCTCTCCAATTCGACGGCATACCCTGCCGGCAACAACGGCGTGTCCCACATCATCATCGACACGGATGGTTCCTCCTCCCTTTCGCGGAGTTCCTCCATAATATGCCGCATATTGGCATCATACCCACGGTCGGCCTCCTCCCGATACGCCCACATGTCTAAGTCCCACCCTGGGGGGCTAGCCGGTCGCACGGGGTACGACGGATGCGCTGTCGAACGAAACTTACGAACGCTTCTCGCGATTCAGCATCTGTCCGCCTGAATTCGGGGCGTATTAATTCCTTCTCTACGACAAAATCGATGGCTGAAGCCTCTGGAAAGCACAGCCTGCAAGCTGAGGCCACCCGGGAGCTCGCCCGTTGCAGTCGCGTAGGTACGGATCAAGTCCGGGTCCCGCAACCCGTCCGCCGAAAGGAACGGTGCCCTCTCGAATAACAAAGGGGCGTCGGTTATGCTCCGTCCTCACAACTCGCTCGCCCGAGGCCAACGTCCGCCGTCGTGGCCGTACCTCCCCGCGAACATTGCCCCGTGCATCGTGCCGCGTTCAACTTGCGGTTCGCCGATCCGTTCACCCTCGTCAAGCCGAGCTCCCACCGTGCCGTGCACGATCAAGTGGGGACACAACCCGGGGTACTGTACGCTTAAATAGCGGAAATTATCCCGCTGAAATACCACTAGCGGGACGCTCGACTCTACGAGGGGGGCTATATAGTGCACTAACATGCCTCCCCCAATAGCGAGGCACACGCGAATTATCCCACGTGTATACGTGTATTCTCCCGCAGGCATGGCCTGGTGTAAGCCCTGTCGAAGTACTGACAGTTCCTACTCCACGTGTATACGTGTATTTCTCCCTCAGGCAGAGCCTGGTGTAAGCTCTGTCGAAGTACTGACAGCTTCATCACCCACGTGTAAACGTGTATTAGGCCGTCCCTTCCCTCTGCTCAACGAACGCCAATTAGCGATGTCTCGGAGCGATTGGCGACACAGTCGCACCTCGCGCCTGCGCACATCCACTGCTGGGGAGTGCGTACCGGCGGGCAGGAGGTCTGAAAACTTGAACCGCGGAGGAAAGCAGACCTCTTGCGCGCCGATTCTACACATTGAACATCCCGCATTGCATCTGCAAGAACGTAATATTCCTTGGTGCACACCTCTCTCCAGATTCATGACCTCAGGCGTCGGGTGTCACGGTCTACATGAATTACGGTATCGAACCTAAGAACATACTAATGCATGTCATGCACTCTGACAGTCCCGCTGCATTGAATTTCATCAAGAATATCCAAGAAACAATCAATGCTGCCCATACCGAAATCAGAAGAAGAAATGAAGCCAATGCAAGATACGTGATTCGCAGAACATCGCCTAAGACTCAAAACGTTGGTGACCGAGTTTGGCCCTCCATAAAGAACCATTCATTAGACGAAGGGTCTTGAACTCGTAAACTTCACCCGAAATGCTGTGGGCTATTCATGAATAGCCCACAGTATTTCGGGTGAAGTTTTTAGAATGGTGCACCATTCTAAAAGTCATCAACAATATTACGTACAAACTAGACCACTCAAGACCCATCGGAGACTGGGGAATTCAAACCGGCTTCCACGCAAGTCAATTGAAACCATGCGAACCAGATGAATTTAACCGACAAGTTTCACCTCCTCCTGCCCTGCAGTTCAGGATAGGCATACAGAGACGTTGAGGTCATCCTAAGTCATCGTGGCAGAACAGGAAAACTCCAATATATCATGAATTAGAAAGAACATTGCCGACCATGAACACTCGTAATGCACACCTGAGAACATCGAACACTGCCCGGAACTTGTCCGAGTTTACAAGAATTGAGGCGATTCTTCTTCGTAACGGGGAGTAGTGTGACGTACCGCCACATATAGGATTATCAACAAGCATTTACCTGCTTTCTACTCATTTTAGACTGCTCTAGACGTTAAATTTTGACTCGCACGGTTCCTTTACCCTAGGATTGGTTTTCCATCACTTACGCCGCATAGGGATTTGCTAGATATGGCAGGACGTATTCTCCAAGCAGAACGCACTTTACTTCATACAACGTCTTACTTCAATGACAAAGTCCAGGTGTACCAATAGGTAGCTAGCGCTATTTCTGTAGTTTCTACGCTACGGAAATGGGCCATTACGGCCCCGTTGTAGCATGACCCCCTCCCGGATTTAGATTTAGATTAGATCTGTAACTGTAGAGGCCGAGCTCTACAGTACCTCGGCCCGCGCCCACACGTGTACCCCACGTGTACAGGGACGCGCGCACCCACGTGTACGACACGTGCACTGTCAGCCCCGACGGCTGACAGCGCTACAGTGCAGGCCGACCTGCACTACTGTAATGTTATGATAGGTTACTCTGTATGAGCCGACCGCCGGCGGTGGAGGACGACAAGCACGGACTTGTCAAGGATCCTCCGCCTTGGTCCGCCCACTACTCTCAGTTACTTCCGTTAGTTACCAAGGAGTAGCACCGCGCGCGGGTTGAGGACGCGCGCAGCACGCCCACGAGCAGGCTCCGTCTCCGCCCGTCGGTACTGGATCGTCACCCAGTACCGCTCTGGGGCGTCGAGGCGTCGAACCGCTCGCGCGTGCGCGCGTCCTCCCCGATCCCGCTCTGCCACCGCTACCTCGAGCCCGTGCTCGGTACCGTGGGTGGGCCGTGCTTCTACCTTTCCGCCGATCGGGGTCTTTCCAAACTCCCAGTATTCCCCCCCTCGTCGTTGGGGTGATTATACTACACCCGTATAGGCGAAACACACTAGTAATGCCGAAAACTACCGTATTAGTAGGTCCAATTCTCTATATAAACCGTGCTCAAGGTTGTCGTCCCCATCCGGAGACACCCGTCGATCAACCTTCGAATCTACACTGTCGTGCGCCTCACACCCCACAGCGAACGACGGTGTAGTATCCATGTGCACGCTCACTTTGGACCAGTGCTTCGGCAATGAAGGGTCACTACCAACATCGCCTTTCGCTCCTCCCCCTCCCCCTGCCACATCACAAAAGCTGAGGAAACCATTTTCCCTTGCGACACTATCTTCTCCCTCTTCCCTGTCGTTAACTCTTCGTAGATTCCCTCTTGGCATCCCTTCCGCGGGCCCTCCCTCCCCAACTACCTGCCCTCTTCTGACTGGGGGATCTCGCCTATCACCACACCCTCCATGAGGGGAACAAGCGGCATATCGCTAATTCCATACCGGATAGCCCGGACCAGATACTCTGACGCCCCCAGTTCCGATCTCCATGCATCGGCTCTTATGGATGTGCGACTCCGCGAGGCCAGTCCCAGGACTGCCCTTTCACCCCTCTTGATCCAGAACGAGACCGTCACTCTTCCGCAGCCGGCCCGCTTTTCCCGCCGCTCTGCCCAGAACCTCGACTGTGTGCCCTTTCCAGGCGAGAATTGGCGAGCTGCTTCGCGGCTTCAGTCTCCGACTTGGACGTGAGGGCCTCTCCACCAGTTTGGCAGGACTGCAAGAAGACAGCGTCCTGGACCTGCTCCACACGAAAAAACTTCTGACGGGCCATCTCCATCCTTTGCTCGGTGGCGTCCCGAAAGTACTGCGCGCGCATCGACAGTACCTCGAGCGCGGCCTTGAACGAAGTCTGCGCAAGCGATAGCCTCCTACCCATGTCTTCCACTTCCCCATCCTGACCTTTGGGATCTCAAGGGCCGCCAATCCGAGTTCCACCCATACACAAGCTGCATTACGTGCTCCCACTTTTCGTCGGATCGTCGGTCCTTGGATCGCAGGTCGGAGAGGACCGCGTCCGCGGGGGGCTTAAAGTACCCTATGTGCGTAACAGGTACATTGGTCTCCCGCTCGAACACGCTCCCCTATCCCATCAACTTTACAGAGTTTAGCTCGGCAACGACAATGTCATAGTCGCGGAGTTCGGGCTGGGCAGTTGCCCAAGCAGCCCGCAAAGCCATAATCGTCGATGACGGGGGCCCGTCGTTGTTGATTTCCGCTATAGCCCTCCGTAGCACTCTGTTTGTGCTACGCAGAATGTGTCACCGCCCGAAGAATGAAAGGGGTGAATTTCTCAAAGAGAGAGACATGCCAGACGCGGTGGGAGTAGTGTAGTGCCACGGTATTCGTTTGAGTAAGTACACACAGCGGCGACGGCGATGATCGGCGTGCTGACAGATACTATCAGCCGCTCGCTACTGCCAATGCGTTCTTCACCCGCACACACGACGTGTACACGAACGCCACGACAGGGAGCCTTCGCATACAGTGTTCCGTCAAAATTGCATACCTCAGCGAGCACATACCCCCGAAACATGCATACAAGTCGGTGTTACCGTCTCAAGGCCTGGCTTTTTGAGTTGGAACGGCCGGCACCATGCATACCGCTTACATGCATCAGCAATCTGACACATATCGTGTTTTTGATTACTTTTTTGAGGAATATCCCCGGCCCTTGCATAAACGTTTCAAATTCAAACACGTTTCTCCTCCCTAAGAAAATACCAGTACTTGCGCAGATGCCATTATAGAAGAATACTGTACTACAATCGCACCTCCGGAAAGCCCCTAATCAAACCACAATTTCGATGTTGTTCCTTGCAAAGTCGAAACACACTTCCCTGCCTTCCACTGCACGGAATAATTTCAAAGCCTACGCGTCCCCGCAGCACCCAGACACGAATTGGCGCTGCAAAATTTGCTGTGTGACAAAGTCGCCAACGGAGTGCAAGTGAATGGTGTGATTCTCAGAAATCAGGTATAGCAGGTTCAAGTGTGAGCTAACAGGTACCTCCCAGCCGACAAAAAGCTCACACGCAAGTTTTGCAATGGCTGCCTTGATAAATTTCAAAACAGCATAGGCTAAAGTTTCGAGTTTTCCATGGGAAAAGACTGAGTGTGGATGGTGCCGCACTCGATACAACTTTAATTGAAATGAGGCGGCAGGACCTGCCGCCTTTTGCCTCGTATTTGGACACCTGGTGTCCAAATACGAGGCAAAAGACGTTTGAAATGCCGATGAGTTTCGATTATTTTATAGACAGCCGCCAGATTGGTCCTTGTCACAAAAGTAACATTCCCGCTTTAACAAGGACAAGACGGGCATCACGTTCCTAGGATTCTGTAACTTGGATGACAGCGAGAAATATCCTCTTATGAGAATCGGCAATTCTCTTTGTCCTCGTTCGTTTCAGGGAAAGCATGGACACGAACTGGGGTTTGACCACTACGCGAACAAAAACGCGTGGATGACTACGGCATTGTGTAGTGCACTGTACACTATGGCGGTCCATAACCCGCCAAACTCGCGCGCACCGCCACCACGTGTACCATGGGTACACGTGGCCTCCCCTATCTAGCCGCCGGACCGCGCCAGTGAACACGGGTCGTCCCTTCGTCCCCTATAGGGGCTCTACTTGGTCACCTCGGGGCTACACCCGTTATATTCTAGATAATCTAATTTACAGTATAATTTAGCTTCGCCATTACGACGACGGGGACTATATAGTCAACTCGATCATCAAAGTAAAGACGCACGAAGCCTCGGGTCTTTTACCTTGGTTTCTGGATTCTAGGTGGTAGCCTCGACTCGGTACTGGCTCGCGCATACCGACCGAGCCATCTACCTCCCTAGAATCCCACCTGCCTTCCCCGCGCGCGTCGATCCTCCCCGCACGAGACATACGTTACCTACTGTGCGACCCGCTCCCTTAGCGTTGTTTTCCCTTAATTCTACCCCTTTTATTGCTGACTATCGTGCTACTTTTCAACCGCGCAAGCCGCCCCCGGACGCCGGTTCCGGTCACCCACCGGGTGGTCTCCCGTTATTCCCTTACGCGTCCGAACGCGCGTCGCTCTGCCTACAGCCAGCCACTCGTGGCTGTATGTCGTGCACTGAGGGGGAAGACAGTAGGTCTCCCCTCAGGCAGAGCACCGCGCGTTCGAGGCGCGGGGGTTGATTCGGGAGACCACCCGTGGGGTAAAACTGGCACGGGGTCCGGGCGTCTAACGCAGTAGGGAAAGTAAGGGAAAAAGGGAAAGCAGAGCCCAGGAGGGGCGGAGCGGAAGGGACAGCTGTCGCGCGGAGGGCAGGGTGTAACGGGACGACGCGCGCGGTAGAGATAGGTGGGAATCGGGACGCAGATGGCTCGCAGGGTACCGTCGTAGGACGGGGACCGACGCGAGGCTACGACTCCGTTCCAGAAACCCGAGTTCTAGACCCAAAGCTTCGTGAGGGTTTACTTAGGGTCGGACGTCGACTATATAGAAGTCGACGTCGGGACACAATAATAATAAAACTAATTAAAATAAAAAGGGCACGACACCCGTGACACGTGGTGGCGCACCACGGGTACACGTGGTTAGTGGCACGGATAAACGTGATGTATAACACGGGTACACGTGGGTAATGGCACGATTAACGTAAGGGATAACACGGGTACACGTGGGTAGATCTGTCAGTACTTTGACAGGGCTCCATGGGGCTTACACCCGGACACGAGCGAGGGTTTGGATACACGGTTACTCGTAGTATATATATCACATATGATAGTGAGGCATTCCGCGTGTGCTACAGTACAGCACCGCGATTACGCGGGGCGGTCAGTGCTCTATGTGGTACAATTCCACACCACGACCCCCGGGGGGAGATGAGAACCGTCTGGACGGGCGGTTACTACTGTAGTAATCGTGCACGCGCCCTCTGAAAGCACAGTAGTACCTCCACGGCGTACACGTGGCATAACCGTTGGCGCCGGTCGTGGCCACGGGCACACGTGTGCGACCCGTTCGGTAAGTAATTAGCAATTAGTGGTTAATGGTACAAATTAGCCAATTTAGTACAGTAGCTGGTATACAGTATGTAACAGCTACTGTAGCGGGACAGGTGTCCTGGCGTTCCACTTAGGG
This sequence comes from Chondrus crispus, assembly GCF_000350225.1. NCBI lineage: Eukaryota > Rhodophyta > Florideophyceae > Gigartinales > Gigartinaceae > Chondrus > Chondrus crispus. The sequence continues at coordinate 95,251 of NW_005179159.1, forward strand.
GTTAAGACCGGGGGCACCTGCCCCGTTCCAGTAAACGCGGGGCAGACTCGCCTCCCTTCCCTTTACGACTTTTTGCTAACTGCGTCCGGTTTTACCTCTAAGTCTCAGGCTTCTAACCCGTGACCGGCTGTGTGGTTATAGCACCTCCACTCAGCTGCGCCTCACCGGCCACGTGTGCCTTCCCTCTTTACGAGTTCTTCCGATCGGTTCGCGCTCGCGTGGGTACCCCGCATCGCGCGCTCCCTCACACTAAGCCCCCCTCGTTTCCGAGTGGTCGGGACGTGGGCAGTTATACCACACTCTACACTGTAGTGCACGACATTTTGGTCTCCCGACCTGGAAACAGTCGATACTCTCGTGTATTCGAGTGTCCTCTTCCCTGACCTACTTTCCCTTTCTGTATCTCTCCCCCCTGCGACTTTCCCTCACGCACCGACCGTTAGGTATATTCTCCATGGTGACCGGCTCCGAGTCGTCCCATGACACTCGTCCGAGAGACGTCCCAGCGCCCGTCGCGGCGTGGATCACGCGGAACCGTCGCGAAGGCCTCCATGAAGCCGAGAGGTTCTCCCTCAACTTAATCGAGGAGAAACTCAACTCGCACACCGCCAAGATCCGCGAGATGATGGACAGCCTTGTTGCTGGTAAGATGGCCGCTCAAGCGGTGGTACAGTCCCAACAGGGACATGATCGCCTCGCCGCGCTGGAAGGCGTTCTCACTCGAGCGTGTGCTGGAAAGGGGTCCATCGTCGAAGAGACGCTCCTTCCTCTACGGGAGGAAGTAAATCGCCTGACGCAGGAAATCATCGACCTCCGCCGGCGTATCCTCGCCTTGGAATCGGCGCAAACACAACCCGTTCCGGGTAGACAAGACGAGTCGACCGCGTCGAAGCCAAGATATAACCCGCAGGTACATGCGTTACAACCGTTAGACGAAAATCTACTGTTCGCCGACGTCACGAAATCGGCTCTCACGGCCGCCGGGATCCCGTTCCCCGATCCCCTGACGATGGAGGGACAACGAGATCCTATCCCGGACCTAGCGACCGCCCGAGGTCTGTCGCCAAGATCGTCCCGCGACAAGAAGGTCAAGACCGAAGGCCACCGTCACAAGTCCGGCCACGGAAGCCGACCTGACCGGAGGATTTATTCGGTTACTCGGGTGGATCCCCGCCCTCAGCTTCAGAATCCGACTCCGATTCGGACTCCGAAGCCGGGGCATTCACGGTACCACAACCGACCTTCGGCCCTAAGGCGAAGGGTGTCACGGTGTGGAAACCGACAAACCACCGCTTCCTAAGCGCGTGTAATTATCGAGCTTGCCGTCTCGTGATTACCGACTCCACCGTCGATGCAAAGGTGTACGCCAGGATGCTCAAGGGCGTGCAATATCTCCTCGTCGTAAAGGGAGAGTACAAGTTTAACGGGTCGGACCGGATCAAAATCATCAGCTTTTTGGCTAGATGTAAGGAGAATTTCGACAACGCAGAAATATCGGAGGCAATGGCTCTCATGGCCTTGAACAGCAGTCGGTTCTAAAAAGGATTTTTCCAGAGTAAAAAGATTAACAATTTTCCCAAAAATAGGCTAAATTCTTACTGTAGTCATCCGCGCATACCGTCTATTTACGGCGCGACGACCAGAACCGCAACGCGCCTAGTGCTCCCCTTCCTATTACCGCACCACCGAGACAGACCGTCTCCTTTTCCTCTCGATCCTCGCTCCGCCGTTGCCACAAACCCTCGAAATGGCCTCCCTTCCTGTCCTCGTCCCGACCGCGCGGCCCCTTCCCCGCCGCGCCATCTGCCACACACGCACGTCCTCCCACAACGGAAGAGATAGGTCATGCGCAGTTGTTCAGTAGTCTTGACAGTTTTCTCTACATGCGCCTCTGCGTGCCGCTTTACATCAATATTGTTATGTGTGGCAATCATTGCCACACATAACTTGGCATTATGCCAAGTTGCGGTGAGTTTTTGCCATGGCAGAGCTGGAGAAGGTTCTTCTTGTGATATATACAGCCGTCCCTCTTTTGTGTTGCTCACCGGGCCTTAATATTGTAAGACTAGCGATCCCTTCAGTCGCAGTGTAGACACACTTTGTGGACTTGATTGGGAATTGTTAGATGAACCAAGCAAAAGAGATCCGTCCGAAAAAACTTCAACGCCTCTGAGTATTGCTCTCCAAGACACTGAATAATTGCGTCCAACCCAGATCAATTCATCCGCCCATTGCGCAAATGACAGCCATGTTCACATTGTCAGACATCGTTCCCCTGTTTCCGTGTGTCTACGCAAATGCATTCCAAGCATAATAAATAGATCACCATCTTCATTAAGGACCGTGTACTGTAGTCACCCAGTTTAGGGTCTGCGATATTGCATCAGCACCGCGCACTCGAGTGTGTGCAACGGCAAATCCAATTCGGACCACGTCTCCAAACTCCTCGTCACGTACAAGCTAAGCCCGACTGTCGTCGGATAATAATCACCTGCTTTCCCATAGTTATTGATATCTTTCCCCATCATACTACGCACATCGGCAGCATCATGCTGTACTAACCACAGCAATTATCCACTTAGAGCGTGCACATTCATTTCAGTTTCCATCAATCTTCCTGCCTTCACGACTAGTTTCCGCCGAATGCAAATCCAAACCCAACGCTGCATTCCCGGACTGCATGAAGCAGTTTGAAACTGTATAGAAGCGCAGAGATTTTGTCGGAGAAATTCTCCGACAAAATCTCTGCGCTTCTATACTCTGGCAAATCCATTGGATTGAAGCAAGTTTGAGCCAAGGGAAGGCGCACTGTGTTCCCGGAGACATAATGAATCTGGAATTTTTGCACCCCATTCATACCCGGAAGCGTCTCAAAGCCCTCCAAGGGCACTTTGCTCTTTCCTGTCACAAACATCACGAGACGCGCCAGGTCTTCTTGATCCATGTTATGATTACATCTTCAGAACCATGTGATCAGCGGTGATGCGGCAGTGTAGCCTGTATATTCTACATTCGCTTTCAAATCAGCCATGTCAATGTCTGGCAACCCTGACATGAGTAGTTCTAGCTCCAGCTCGTTATAGATCCTAATGTCGTCGTAGGGATGAGCTCTTAGAATCCCTTTTTGAAAGCTTCAATCTGCTTCTCGATCGCCTTCGTCATACGCACTTCCGTCACCAACCGTACGTATACACTATTATCCTCTGTAACTGCAATTTCCCTTCCATTTAGCACCAGATCGACAACTGATTGCTTTCCAAAATCATCATATAGGTGAAATGTGCGTGGAATTGGCGTAGCTGAAATAAAGAGCGCATCAATACCGCGGTATCGGGCCCGAGTCTTCTCCTTTCGATTAACTCCCAATCTATGTTCCTCTTCAACGATCAGCAAGCCCAGGTCTGGAAAATACATTTGTCGTTGAGTAACATCTCAGTGCCTACGGCGACGCGCACCTCTCCAGAGCATAATCTATCTCTGTTCTCAATGTTTATCTTCCGTGAAGTAAATCTGGTCATGCGGGCCATTGCGACTTTGAGGGAGGCCCCTTCAAATCTGCTTCGAAAAGTATCGTAGTGTTGCTGCGCCAGAATTGTAGTGGGGGCAAGGATTGCGACATGCTTCCCAGCTGCCCAGACCCCGAGCCCCGCTCGAACTGCAACTTCGGTTTTTCCAAACCCCACATCACTGCAAAGCAATCGGTCCATTGGGAGTCGATTCTTACTCTCTCATGAGCTGTTTTTTTGTGACCTCCTGGTCCTCGGCGACGACATCGGCTAGGTTCTTGCTGGTGAGCGTGACGACATTCGACTCGTCGGCGGCGACGAGAGAGGCGACGAGAGAACCGGTCAACTAGGGAGGAATGTTTCGAGGACACGTTTGGTGATCCGTTGATCGCCGAAGAGACGACTGTGTACGAATTTCCCAATCCCTACGTCCAAAAACCTTTCCCCGTATATTTGTTAATTTTTTTTGAGCGCATGCGGTGCCGTGTAATGAGCAAAGAAACAGCCGCACACAGCATTACATGCATCAATATCTGGTAAATACCGGCAGGGTGTTCAACATTCTCCGAAAGGGTCTAGTGCTTCCCTAGTAAGGCGCTGGACAACATCGGGGATATTACCAGTCGTGTTCAACTCTGGAAAGTAAACAAGAACTGCCGCGGACGGTATATCACTCTGTGATTGATCGTTCTGTTTCATGGGGGCGTAATTGCCAGTGTAGCACAAGCTCTCTCCTCTCTGTCCCCGTACAAGTTTGAACCACCGAACAGTCAAAATAACGTTGACACTATTTGCATTCCCAACATGTTCAACTCTTCCCAACCAGAATGGTGTCACTTCGGTCACGTTTGAGCCGCAGTTTACAGTTACCATGCTGCCCCTCTCATATGTGCACGTGTCCTCCACAGCCAATTCGCTTTCCGAATCATCATGCGAAGTCTCAAGGTCGCAGCTATCATCGCAAAAAGAAACAAATTGCCGGAATTCCCACTCTGGCAGGGCGAACTCCTTGCTTTCAATTGCGTCTATTTCGGAAAGAAGTGATAACACATTTTGTCTACATCCAATTCTGTTCTCTGTCACATTTACGCGCTTGCAGTACGCTCTGATGTCCGCTTGGGAGGGCTTGTTAGTTTTATGGGCTCTGCTCTTGTCATATCAGGAACGAAATGGAGGAAAGAACCAATGAATCCTTCGATTCTATCAAGTTTCTGAAGTGCTTCCCTCTTTTCCACCATTTTGTACCCGATCAGGCAGGTAACATGAGCACCACCTCCTTCGAGCTCATGAAAATCATCCCGCTCGAAGACAAACTTTCTGAACGCGAGCATGTTGTTGATTCTCGATGCAACTGCACTTTGTTTATAACATGCACCTGAGAAATTGTTCATCCCAGAGACGCGGCTAGCATGTATGTTGTTTTGTACTGACGCGGAGTTTCCCCCTTGACTTTCAACAATGTGCCTGTGAAGTTCCGAAACACAGGCTGTATTCCTATCCCGCATGAAGACAGAAATTCGGCTGAATCGGCGTTCAATGTCTTCATTGTGGTATAACCCCAAACGCAAATTAGATTAGGATTGGATCAGGGACAGTAAGGCAACGAGCCTTACAGCCATGCGCGCACACACGTGTCCTCCACGTGTACGGGACGCGTACTACACGTGGACTGTCAGCCCCGCCGGCTGACAGCGCTACAGTGTCGGTAGACCGGCACTACTGTAGAGTTATGATAGACTACGATGTACATTAAATATGAGCGGACCGCCGGCGGTGGAGGACGACAAGCACGGACTTGTCAAGGATCCTCCACCTTGGTCCGCCCGCTTACTTTTAGGTACTTCCGTCCGTTTTACCTAGAAGCAGCACCGCGTGCGGGTTGAGGACGCGCGTAGCACGCCCACGAGCCGGCTCCGCCTCCGCCCGTCGGTACTGGAACGTCACCCAGTACCGCTCCGGGGCGTCGAGGCGTAGAACCGCTCGCGCGTGCGCGCGTCCTCCCCGATCCCGCTCTACCACCGCTACCTCGAGCCCGTGCTCGGTACCGTGGGTGGGCCGTGCTTCTGTCTTCCCGCCGATCGGGGTCTTTCCGAACTGTCAGTACTCACCCCCCTCGTCGTTGGGGGTGATTATACTACAGTGGTCTCCCGACCTAGAAGACTCTCAAGATCGAACCGAGAAGACTATCGTTTACCTCCGCGTCCGTACGCGTCGAGATGAGTGGCGAATATCCCACCTCGATTCGCTCGGAGCCCGCCGATGTGCGAGAGGCCGCGCTCCGCGTCCGAGTCGGCGACGGCGACGCTGGTCTCCGAGACCGCGAACCGTCGCCCGACTTCTCCGAAGGACGCGCTCGCGCGATGTACGATCGCATCGCGGAGTATATTGAAGATGTCCGAACATCCCTCCGTATCGACGTCTCCGACAGCGTCTACGCCCGCTGTATGGATGAGTTGCGCTCCCTCCGCGAGGGAAGGTTTGAGCGCGTAACTCAGTCCTTGGAGAACCTGCGCGCTCTCGTCGACCAGCTACAGTCCCGTTTGGTACTGGTCGAAGAGGCGCGCATCGATTCCCCCGCCGTGGACGTTGCGGGTCGACCCGCGAGTGCAAACTCCGGGGTCCGACGCGACCCGCAACCCTTCCCATCAGCCGAACAGATGGGAGCGTTCGCGCACATGGCCGCGGAGCTCAACTCAACGCGCCGCCGTGCCCGTGAGATGGAACAGACCTCGGCCGAGAGGCCGCCCGGAGCCCCCTCGAGTGGGCCCGGTGCCACTGTTCCTCCGGGCGCATCCGGAGCGCAGGAGTGGCCCCCGACTGGAGCCGTCACCAGTCGGAGGGCGGAGGACATCAAGCCGACGGCGGACGCGAACTTCGCGTCCGAGACTCAAGCCCTGCCGTATGCATCCGGAAGCATGCGGCAGTCCCGACGGGTACCGGACGAACCCGACCGTGGCCGTGGAGGAGTCGCCCGCGGATCAGGGGAACCGATTCTCCCCTTCGATCCTCGCTGGGGCGGCTACCAGCCAGCGGATCTTACCGTGCATCCCGGCCCCGTCGACGTCCGAACGTTGCCCGTCACGCCGTTCGGAACGTTGGGCCCCGCCGAACCCGGGCTCGAGCCCGTCCATCAGCCATTGGCTGATTTCGTTGCCGGCAACAGGGACAAGCCAGTATCATATACATGCAAACTACCAGTAAAATATCGGCCTTCATTATTCGACAGAAATTGGCCACTTCATACATATTTTCTACTAGGGCACGATGAAGAGCTTCGACGGTACTGACGCGATTCAGTTGCTCCCGTTTCTGAAGGATATCCGGATAACCTTCAATGCCCAGCACCTGACCGAAGGTGTGGCAATCCGTGTCTTCGCTCACTTCCTCGAGCGGGACGCGGAGCGGTTGTATACGAGTTACACCATGCGCGGCCTCCGCGCCGGCCAGCTCCACGACGACACGAGCTGGCCTGGTCTCGTCAACCAATTTATCAAACGCTACCTAACCGACGACGTGTTGGGGGAAGCGTTTGATGCTGTCGCGTCGGCGCGACAGCTTCCTCACGAAACCGAGAACACGTTCGCAGACCGGCTGGAATCCGCCGCGTTCCGATGCACGGCCGTGTTCTCAGAACAAGCTCTCGCGCATTACTTCGTGCGCGGGCTGTCCACTGCGACCCGGGCCGCAGTGGCAGAGACGATGCAAAGGTTGCCCGGACAACAGAAGACCGAACTCTCAACGATTCGCCGTATCGCAACGGCCGAGGGTACAACCTACCGCGCTCGTCGCGGGTTGCCGCTGCCGGACCCGAAGCCGGCAGCGAAGGGAGTCCGAACTCCAAGGTCGCACGGAACAAGTTCGCCGGCGACCGCCCTCCACATTGGAGAAGATGAGTGGCAGGCCGACTCTGTCCTCATCACGCAAGGCTTCGAACGGGCAGGGGGCCGACCCCCTACGCCAGCTTCCCCCGGTTCGACCGGAAGCTTCGCAACGGCGTTCGCACACACGCCGAGGGCCATGGGTGGTCCGAACCACAACATGGCCGAGCTGGATATCTCCCGTCGAGAAGGAGACCGCGGGCTGCCTAACGTGCCTCGACTCACCGATGAGGAGGCACGCCACGCGGCGACTTTCGCGTCGACCGATGGCAGCGCGTACATTTGTTGGCTGTGCCGGACGTACGGCCACGCCATGTACGCGTGCCCGTTCCTGTCTCCTGAACAACGTCAGTTCACGGCGTACAGGAACTACCGCTATCAGATGGAGACGCGCCCCGGAATGCGCAATCTCATCCAGCAGTCTACGCGGGCAGACCGAGGCCCGCGTCGAGGTGACCCGAGCCGATCGGGTGGGGGCGTCCGTTTTGCCCCTCGTGAAGGCGGGTACCGATACCCGGGGACCGATCAAAGGGATCGACGTGACCCTCGTCGGCTGGATACGCGATATCCCCGTCGAGATGGGCGAGGCGACCGGGGCCGACCCCCGTTGCCCCAAGGGGTACAGAACGCCATCATGTACCTCCAAGACTGGGCTGGTGAGACGCACCCCCAGCCCACGGAAGGAGGCGGAGGGGAGCCCGTTCTCTCCGCCCCTCGAATATTGCAACGGCCGGACGTTGCAATCCAAGGCCACGAAGTATCCGATTACTTCGTAGAAGATGGCCAGTCGGGGTGGGGAAACCGTCCCCATCCGCGCGGCCAAGGGCCCGTCGACGCGCTAGCTAACGATAGCCAAGCGAATAGCACTGACAGCTCGGGTAGTTCGAAAAACCCGTAAAGACGGTTACGTTCGCGCGGTCGCGTGAACCGTCTTGTCAAACCAACCTTGACCCGCCCCTATTTGTCCCCGGCGGGGGAGGGGAATGTTTACCGATATTATTCCCCTCAACCCCGCACAAGCGCACCGAGACACCCGTAAGATCGGTGCGAAAGGACGAAGACGCTGAGGCAACCGTGAGCCCGGCGCACATGAAGGAAGGCACTGTGGCAACCGTGAGCCAAGTGCCTAACAAGAAGCGCATCGAACGCGCCAGCGGCCGGACCCAGGGGGACCCGGGGCCGCCAGAAGAATTCAAGCCGCGTACGAACGCGACTTGTCGCGGGGACGCGGCCGACCGAAGGGCGCCCCGCGACCAAGGCCGAAGGACGCGGAAGAGAAGTCGGAACCGGCGCCGGCGGCCCAGGCGGAACGATCTCGCCGAGCCGGGCACGCCGAAGGTGGTCGACGGCGTCATTTGCCTTATGACGTCGAAGATTTACAACGTCCTCGGCTCGATAGCCACGGAGGGAAATGCCTTCAAGCCCCGCACGATCGCCGTTGATACGTGCTCAGGGTACAATCTGGTGAGGAAGGCGGACCTTCCTCCCGATTGGTCGCGGTACGTCATCCGCGACGCGCCACTGCCCCGATTGGCAGGCGCGAATAGCAACCCGCTTAAGCTCTCGGCCGTCGTACGCCTGGCCGTGCGGTTGAGGAACACGACGTTCCGAATTCCGTTCGTCGTGGCGGACCAGCTCGCCGTGCCGGTCCTCCTTGGTACGGCCTTCATCGATACACACGTACGAAGTATCGACATCGAAGCTCAACGGTTGGAGCTCCGCCAAGGTGGCTCCGTTGCCATCGTCGACGGGAAGGGGGAGCCGACTCCCCCAACCAGGCGGCACGGACGTCAGACAAGCCGGGCTGACGCACGCGACGAAGCCCCGCAGGCAATCCGAATCGCCCGCTGGGTTACCATTCCCGCGAGGTCGCAGGCCCGTGTGCGCGTTACTACGACGGGGAGGGGACTCGTGTTTATAGAGCCGAAGCCGTCACTCCAACACCGACATGGAGTGAGGCTGACGAACGGCGTCGTCGAGGTCCTGCCGAACCAGACCTTCGACGTCATCGTCGCGAACTTTTCGCGACAGGAAAGGCGGCTTCCGAAGCACACCGTCGTGGGATACGCGAAGCGCAACCCCCTCGCGATCTTGACGCCCGAACGTCGCATCGCCGAGGGGATCGCGCACGCGCTACACCTCACCGACTTGACCGATCAAGTCGGAACGGCAGGAGCTGGTCGACCAGGCTCCGCCCAGGGGGCAACCGTTGAGAAGAGAGGAACCGGTACGGACGGCCGACCGGCGAAGTGTCCGCCGCCGGAAGGGGGCACCGCACCCGCCTCTGAAAAGGATCCCGAAAATCCGCCGGAGGATTGGGAAAAAGAAATCGACTTGTCATACATCGATGATGACAAGTTCCGGGTCCACGTGCTCAAGATGCTCCGTAAGCACTCGAGTCTGTGGAGCGGGGCGCTCGGAACGATCCGAGCGACCGAACACCGCATTCCCCTCGAACCGGGTACGAAGCCGATACGTTCAATGCCCTACCGAAAGGGGCCGGCTATGCGTGAGATGGTCGCCAAGGAAGTCAACAAAATGTTGAACGCAGGGGTAATCGAACCTGCGAGCACCGAGTGGGCGTCCCCCGTGGTGCTCGTACCGAAGAAAGACGGCTCTCTTCGGTTCTGCGTGGACTACCGGCGTCTCAACGCAAAGACAGCAGCGGATTCGTATCCGCTGCCCCGGATGGACGACTGCATCGATTCGCTCGGAGATGCAGCCGTCTTTACGACGTTGGACTGCAATTCCGGTTATTGGCAGATCCCCGTCGCTCCGGAAGACCGGGACAAGACCACGTTCACTACGCATATGGGAACGTTTCGCCATTTGCGTATGCCGTTCGGGCTAAAAGGGGCACCGGCCACCTTCCAACGTGCCCTCGACATCATCCTATCTGGCGTCCGATGGCAGATATGCCTCGTCTACCTGGATGATGTCATCGTGTTCTCCCGTACGCACGGAGAACACGCAAAGCATCTCGACACTGTCTTGAGCTTGCTGAGGAGCGCCGGAATCTCCCTCAAGCTCAAGAAGTGTAGCTTCTTCCAACCAAAGGTGCACTACCTGGGGCACGTCATTTCCCCAGGTAAGCTGAGCGTCGCCGAAGCGGCGGCGGACGCCTTCAAGACGTTCACCTTTCCGAGGACGTTGACGCAGGTGCGCTCGTACCTCGGAGCGTGCAACGTCTACCGCCGCTTCGTGAAGGGGTTCGCGAAGATTTCGCGCCCATTAACGGACATGACGCGCAAGGACGCGGACCCCAACTTCGATGACCCGACCGAGCTACAACTTCAAGCGTTCGAAGCGTTGAAGGAGCGGATGATTCCCCGCCGATCCTAGCATTGCCGCGGTACGGTCGGCCGTACATGATCGACACGGATGCTAGTGCCTACCAACTGGGCTGTACATTGCTCCAGGAACACGAAGGCGCCAACGACTGGCGCCCCGTGGGGTATTGGTCGTACTCACTGTCCGATAGTGAGCGCAACTACAGCGCTACGGAGCGCGAATGCTTTGCCGTAGTGTGGGCCGTCCGCACACTACGGCCGTACATCGAAGGTACCAAGTTCATCGTCCGGACGGACCATGATGCCCTCCGATGGCTTATGTCCCTCACGGAGAGTTCCGGAAGGCTTACCCGGTGGCGACTGCGGTTGGCGGAATACGACTTCACCATCCAGTACCGCCCCGGGCGCGTGCACCAGGTGCCCGATGCCCTGTCACGCCTCGTGTCGCCAAGGGTCACTGACGACCCTCGCCCAGTCGTCGAAGTGGATGACGACATTCCCACCTTCGATGCGGGTACGACCGTCCGTGACATGTCGGACGAGCTCGCGGACCACGTCTGTACCGCGAGATGCGATCACAAGGCCGTCCATGTCTTCGTGACAACAAGGAACCAAGCCGAATCGCGAAGAGGGTCGCGCGTCCGTACGCGCGACGAGCCGAGGGGCGACGACGAGGCCCCCGCTCTTGAAGGACCCACCTCGTTCTGGGAGGAGAACGACGAGTTCGACGCTGTCGACATCGAGCGCGCCGAACAACCCGAAGTTGGCGCGCCCGCCTCCACGGTCGCCCCTGCGCAGGACGACCTTCCGGCCCCTCTTACGTTAGAGGAGATAGCCGAAGAGCAACGCGTGGATGACTTCTGCCAGACCGTACTGGCACGACAGTCAGAGTCCCGGGACTCCGCGTTCTTCGAGGACCACCACGGGGTGCTCAAACGGAGACACCCCTTTGACCCTGACATCGTGCAGGTCGTGGTGCCACGGACGCTACGGGCTCGGCTTCTCCAGCTCTGCCACACACCAACCATCGCGGGGCACCCGGGCCAGAACCGTATGTACTTCGCGCTCCGTCGCGAGTACTACTGGCCCCATCTCGCTGCAGATGTCGCAGCTACGGTGCGAGGGTGCCGAACATGCGCGATGAACCGTGTTAAGTTGCGGAAACACCTCAACCGTTTGAAGTTGTTTCCGGCAACACGGCCGCTTGAGAGCCTCGCCATCGACATCTTGGGACCGCTACCCAAGACGAAGGCAGGGAAACGGTTCCTTCTCGTAATTACGGACCGTTTCACCAAGCTGACTCAAGTTGTGGCACTGCGGACCGTAACCGCGTACACGGTAGCCGTCGCGTTCTGCGACGCGTGGGTATTTAAATACGGTGTCCCACGTTCGCTACTGTCGGATAACGGACCGCAGTTTAACGCGAAGTTCTTCCACAGCACGTGCCGTGTCCTGGGGGTGACGAACTTGTACACTTCGGCGTACCACCCCCAGACGAACGGGCAGGTCGAGCGATACAACCGGACCATCGCTTCGATGTTACGCAATTACGTCGGCGAACATCAGGACGACTGGGACGTGTACGTGGGGCCGCTCACGTACGCGTACAACTCCCACGTACATCGTACGACGAGTACCACGCCCTTCGAGCTCGTCCTCAGCCGACCCCCGCCGGAGTTCTCTCTACGTAGAGCCGACGGTGATGCGCCCCCGTCCGATAGGGGCAACGCGCGCGCTGAATTCCTCAAGACGTTGGACGACACGATCCAGAAGGCGTACGGGAGCCTGCGCCGGACGCAGGCTCGGTACAAGCGCGACTTCGATAAGCGCGTCAGACGGCTCAACGCACGTATCAAGCCAGGTAATTACGTCTACCTGAACCCCACCGATGGGGCAAAGACGTCTAACAAACTCGCGTCGCCCGCCGTCGGGCCATACCGGGTACTCGCCAACGACCGGCGAACCATCACGATCGATCGTGATGGTGTCACCGAGCGCGTCTCCGCAGACCGCTGCGTGTACGCGCCGCCACCGACGGGCGCGCCACGGGCGAGTACAACAACCCCAAGTGACCTTGCCGACAAGGTCACCGAGGGCACGCAGTATGCCGTGGAACGATTACTCCGGCATCGAGGCATGGAGGACGGTACTATCGAGTTCCTCATCAAGTGGGCGGATTACGACACGCCCACATGGACCGCCCGGACTCACGTTCCGGAGGAGTTGGTGTCTCGTTACGCCCAACGCCTCCGGAGACGCACCGGCAGGAACCTCACGTCTGACGTGAACGCGGATGTTCACGCTTGAGAGGGGGGCCCTCAACCGCTTCGTTACGGTTGACGTGAGGACCGCACAGAAGTCAAGCCGTATTTGACTTCCGAAACCCAAGGACAGACGACGTAAAGGCGAGGCAATACGGACTGCCAGCGAGGATCTCGACCCCGCAGCGAACGACGATACGAGGACGCAGAGCTCGAAGGGAAGTCGAATACCCCTTCCGGAGCTGAAAGGTCGGACACTCACCCCCCGAACAGGGTCACCGGACGTTCCGTTAAGTCCGATCACCGCGGCGAGGGGAGGTCCGACGACTGAGGCAACCCCAGCGGAATCACGGGAGTCCCTGGCTTGATAGGACGCAATGGCTGAAGAAAGCGGTACCGCGTAACGTATCCCACGCTGGAGGTTCGTAACGCAGTTGGAGGCTGGGAGGCGATCGCCTCCATACGGCACACCAGCCCCAGAACGCAGGAGGAGCTAGGCAAGATAAGGAGTTGCAAATTGCTGAGAAGAGCTGCAACGCGTGGGCGTAGAGACCGAGAGTCACTGTGGCTCGCGAGGATAGGGGTCCCGGATGCGACACCGAGCCACTCCGCCAACGGCTAATACGCGAAAATTGGGGCAAGGAGAAATTACACTGTCGTATCCCCAACCCGGTCTCGGCAGCACCGGCGGTCGAGGTGTGAGAAAATGGAAAAATATGGACTCTTGGCGTACAGTGCGGCAATTCCGCACAGCGCACCGTTCACTCGGTGCCAATATGCCAGCGCCGGAACGGGGAAAATTAACGGAAATTTATTAGTGAAAGAAATGGGCAACTCACGTGAGCGAACGTACGCACGTTGGCACGCGAGACACAGCATGCCCCGACCCGACCCTTCAGACGGACAGCCCAGCACACGGGGGAGACACACCCCGCAGAGGCGCCAACGAAGCCGCGCTCCGAACGCGCAGCTTCCCGGCGGCACCGTACGAGATCGGCCGCCGAAAAGCGACGCCGTCGACACAGGCATCCTACCCGGACATCAAAAATTTTGGGTGGTGAAAATCGCCTTGGCCAGACGCGCAGCACGGATCGCACGTGCACGGGGCGGCGCGCGTGTCGTACGCTCGACCCGCAATGACGGGAAAGATACAAATCATCTCCTCTGGCTGAATGCGAACGCGACGTCGCGTTGCTCACTACAACGGATCGAGGAAGGCGTCCTTTTCGGGTACGGGATACGTGTGCTGCCGCTCGTGAAGCGACTGGCAGGGCCGTCGCTGGGATATCGGAGATTCGAGTCCGCCTTGTCCGACCGAAAGACAAGGAGAGGAAGCCGTCGTCAGGGGGAAGAAGGGATGTCGCGCGACACACCGACTTTGCACTTCGTACACCCTCACCGCCTACAACCCCCGGCGCCGACAAGGCCGGCATAAGCACGAGGTCCCCGCGACGTGAGCGTCCCCGGGCTGATCGCAAATACATGTCCAACAGGCTGTCCGACACGGCCTCGGGCTCCTCGTCGATCTCATTTCCCCCCTCCCCGCGCACGTTCGTCGACGCCGCGCGCTTGTGCCCTCGCCCCGATGGCGAGGGGGCGCGCTGAAGGAGACGAAGTCCGCGCGCTTGTGCCCTCGCCCCGATGGCGAGGGGCGCGCGGGCGAGAAGAAGAATGCCGTTCGCGCTCGCGCCTCGCCCCGATGGCGAGAGGCGCGAGCGACGAAAAAGACGAACGGCGCACGCGCAGCGCCCTGCCACCGATGGCGGACGTCGCGCGAAGAAGAAAACGTACGGCGCACGCGCAGCGCCCCCGCCACCGATGGCGGACGACGCGCAAAGAAGAAAACGTACGGCGCACGCGCAGCGCCCCCGCCACCGATGGCGGACGACGCGCAAAGAAGAATAAGTACGTCCACGCGTTCACGCCCTCGCCCCGATGGCGAGGAGCGCGCGCAGGCAAGAAGCCGGAGCGCGAGGAGCGCCGGAAAAAGTCCTCGGGGAGCGCCGCGGGCCGAGCTTGCGAGGCCCAGGCGCTACCACGAGGACTTTTCCGCCGCACCGCAGCGCGAAGGTCGCGAGCCGTGCCCTCGCCATCGGCGGCGAGGGCCGCCAAACATAAAGAACGTCGCCGTGCGTCGTCGGGCGCCCCTGCCCTCGCCGCCGACGGCGAGAGGCCTCAAGAAGGACGACCGTCGCGCGTGCCCTCGCCCCGAACGGTGAGGGACGCGCGAGACGAAGACAACGCGCCGTGCTCCGCCCCGGACGACGAAGGGGCAGGACGTGAAGACAGACGTTCGCTGCGCCGCGCGCCCTCACCTCGAGTGGCGAGGGACGCGCGACAAGTAAAGACCTCCGTTCGGCCCAGCGCCCTCGCCCCCGAAGGGCGAGGGGTGGGGGACCTCAGACATACCCCGCCGCGCACGCCCTCGCCGCCGACGGCGAGACGCCTCAAGGAGCATACGGGCCCTCGCGCGCCCCTGCCCTCGCCACCGACGGCGAGAGGCCTCAAGAAGGACGACCGTCGCGCGTGCCCTCGCCCCGAACGGCGAGGGACGCGCGAGACGAAGACAACGCGCCGTGCTCCGCCCCGGACGACAAAGGGGCGGGACGTGAAGACAGACGTTCGCTGCGCCGCGCGCCCTCAGCCCGAATGGCGAGGGACGTGATAGATAAGAGCGTTCGTTGTGCGCTAGGCCCTCGCTACCGATGGCGAGAGGCCTCAAGGAGAATATGAGTTCGCGCGCGCCCCTGCCCTCGCTACCGGATGGCGAAGAGGGACGAGGGGAACGCGATCTGCCATCGCCCTTTCCTCCTCCGCTTTGAGGAAAGCACGGGCGGGCGTGCTGTGTCACGCCGATGACAAAGGGGAATTAGAAGCAACGAACAGACTCGAAGAAACGCGTCACGATGGAAGCAATGTTTACTGTGTCGTCCTCGACGACGTAAGGGAAGAAGGGCACCGCGCGGTTGACGACCAGACCGCGCGGTCAGCGACTGGCATTGTTCGAGGGCCCGCGAGACCCCGAAGCATGTTTATCCGGGGGACAATACCCCGGATGCCGAGGTGTCTCGGTGTCCAGTTCGGCGAGGCTAGGCATGAAGACATGCGGCGTGCCCTCCCCATTGACGGTAGACGGAAGGGGTAGCCGGGCGAAACGAAAGGACCGGCTTGGATGGCCCCTCACCGGGGGCCACCAGTTCCAAGGACACGGTCGTGGACCGCGAGCGGGACTTCTGGAAACCCGGCGGAGGGAGCGGACCCGCTTGGGCCAGGACGACGCCACCCCCACGCGGTCCGGATGACGCACTTGGGAGTCCGAGCCCGCTCGAAGGCGGGGTCCCGACGGCCACCGCCTCCGCCATAGTTGGCTTCACGACGCCCGGGGGTGACTGCCGGAGAGGAATAGACCGCGGGTCGGCCATGCTGACACGGGCGGTGACGCGAGAGGGGACGACCAAATGGCGCTGTCAAGGACGAAGTGGGACAGTGCGCAAAGGGGGGGGGAAATTCGTATACCAGGTCGGATCTGCTCGGGGTTCAGGGAGTGGGACGGACAGGTTCTGCAAGCCTCAGGAGTGAATGCGGACGTTCACTCTTGAGGGGGGGGTGATGTGGTATAACCCCAAACGCAAATTAGATTAGGATTGGATCAGGGACAGTAAGGCAACGAGCCTTACAGCCATGTGCGCACACACGTGTCCTCCACGTGTACGGGACGCGTACTACACGTGGACTGTCAGCCCCGCCGGCTGACATCGCTACAGTGTCGGTAGACCGGCACTACTGTAGATTTATGATAGACTACGATGTACATTAAATATGAACGGACCGCCGGCGGTGGAGGACGACAAGCACGGACTTGTCAAGGATCCTCCACCTTGGTCCGCCCGCTTACTTTTAGGTACTTCCGTCCGTTTTACCTAGGAGTAGCACCGCGCGCGGGTTGAGGACGCGCGTAGCACGCCCACGAGCCGGCTCCGCCTCCGCCCGTCGGTACTGGATCGTCACCCAGTACCGCTCCGGGGCGTCGAGGCGTAGAACCGCTCGCGCGTGCGCGCGTCCTCCCCGATCCCGCTCTACCACCGCTACCTCGAGCCCGTGCTCGGTACCGTGGGTGGGCCGTGCTTCTGTCTTCCCGCCGACCGGGGTCTTTCCGAACTGTCAGTACTCACCCCCCTCGTCGTTGGGGGTGATTATACTACACGCAGGTTCATACCGCGCAAGATTTAACAAACGAATCCCGAGAAGGGCGGTCTACAACAGTAATTCCGTCCGACTTGACTTACTACCCAGAGACAACTGTCCCTATTGAGCCAGCCGAAAGAAGATATCTACTCAGGGCTCGAAATCCTCCTCAGAGGTTTGGTGCTCCTTCTGAGGAAGACACGTTGCTTATAGCTGACACGAATGAGAATTGGAAAGTTCCAAATTCCCTCTACGAAGCACGAAGTAGAACTGACAGCCATCAGTAGCTTACTGCTGTTACGGAAGAAATTGATTCTGTGGAAAAGAAGGGGACTTGGAGGATTGAAACTGTGCCAGAAGGAACAAAAGCTGTTGACTCGAAACTTGTGTTTTCATTGAAACACAAAGCCGATGGCGCTGTTGACAAGTACAAAGCGCGCCTGGTGGCCAAAGGATTTCAGGAGGGGCATGTGGAAGACTTCTATGCCCTGGTAGTGGATTTCTCTACAGTACGGCTCGTACTTTCAGTGATGGGCCAACAGGGTGGTGTCATTCACCAGATGGATGTGAAGTCCGCATTCCTAAACGGAAGCTTCGATGATGCTGAATGTGTCTACCTGAACCCTCCTCCAGGGTTAGATCTCGGAGTCAAATCAGGCGAGGCATTGAAAATGGTAAAGGCATTGTATGGATTTAAGAGGGCCCCCAAGATCTGGCGTGACACGTGGGACAGTGCAATGGGGCGACTCAGCTTTGGAAAGCTGAAGGCAGATGAATGCTTCTATTTCATCAAAGTGAACGGAAGCACGGTATATGTTCTCGTTTACGTGGACGACGTTCTGTTGGTTGGATTATGCGAAGAATCTGTTACCGTTGTGAAGAGAATGCTAATGGATGAATTCGAGATGAAGGATTTAGGAGTTGCAAAATTCTTTCTTGGCGTCGAGTTCATGTACAAAAGAAAGCGGCGTTTGACTTCGACAGAAATTTTACATCGAGCAGACACTCGATAGATTCGGAATGTCAGACTGCAAAGCAGTTCCCACACCCCTACAGGTATCTGGTCACCAAGTCACAGAACGCGTTCCTGAAAACGATCCAAACTTAGGGCGTTACCGTGAGGCCATTGGCGCCCTACTTTACATTTCAACACGAACCAGACCTGATATAGCTGCTGCTGTTGGTATTTTCGCACGCAAATGTCAGGAACCAACCCACAACGACTGGATAGGCGTAAAAAGGATCATGAGGTACTTGAAGGGAACAACATCGTGGGGATTATTCTTGGAGTGGAAGAAAAATATGCAGCTGCCAAGTATCGAAGCGTTTGCAGACGCTGACTGGGCCGGAGACCTAATAGATCGTAAGTCAACGAGTGGAGTAGTTGTTCTGGTCAATGGTTGCCCAGTAGTTTGGAAAAGTAAGAAACAAGCTGGCGTGGCGCTCTCATCAACAGAGGCAGAGTATGTCGCGATGTCAGAGTGTGTCAAGGCAATCAAATGGTTCCGAATGATGCTATCAGAAATTAATCTCCTGGTGAACAAACCGACTATTCTCAATGAAGACAACATGGGAGCAATCCGCTGGTCTAATGCTGAAAAGAGAGCTAAGCATGTAGACACTCGCTTCCATTTCGTTAAGCATGAAGCTCAGAATGGAGTGATTAACGTGCAATACTGTACTTCGGAAGAAATGGTGGTGGACGCGCTGACTAAGGGGCTCAGTGCCTCTCGTTTTGCTCACTTAAAGCAAATGCTCTCCATACGGGACATCGATGACGCCGCGCATTAAGGAGGGGTGTTGAAAGCAAAAATGCTTGGCTGATGTGTGATTGAATTGTCGTATTGTTGCTGCAATCGATATTGATGCAAGATAGTGAATTGTTGCGTTTTAAGTCTTATACCGTCTTCATAGGCTACAGCTGGAGGGAACCCAGTCGTAGGTGGATTGACCCCTTTCCTCTCCACTAGGGAGAAGAAAAGTATTAGGAAACTCGTCTATATAAGAAGATAGACAACAGAGAGAAATAAAGTCTGGGGTTAACCTTGGGAAGTGACAAGCCAACGCAAAGGCCACTCCAAATCTCAGGAGTTCGGTCATATGGCGGGCATCAGGGACACTGGAGATTTTTTCTTCCAGGTCGGCAATCTGGTCAGTACGCTTGACCTGCTCTTCCCGGCTCAGAGCGTCGCATATCTAAGGCGATCTCATGGATGGCAGGCTTGTGTTTCCGGTCAAGACACGAGGTGCCCCAGCGCTGTCACAGAGCAGTATGCTTTTCAGGTACGGCGGTGGGTCCAACAGTATATTGGTTTGGTCAGGGAGTTTTGAGGGTAGATAAGCAGAGTCTGACAGCGCTCTCTCCGAACTGTATGTAGTTTCACCATGTGATGATCAATGCAGCTTGTGCCTGCGGTCTCTGGCGGCCCTCTGAATTGATGCATGGGAGACTGTTGACGGAAAGACATGCATTGTTACCTCGGGTGCCTTGCGATAAAAGTGATTGGCTCTCTTGGAAAAAGAGACTTTTTTGAGGCGCGAGGATGATGGAGAAAGACGAAAGGGCCACTCCCCGTATACCGTAGCGTGAGCGTGCACCGAAGACAAACACCTTGTTTCAGACGTCGATGTCGACAGACTCAAGGCAACCTGGACACCTCCACCGGCTCTTTGACGTGTAATCTTCATCTGCGGAGAGTGGACGAAGTGCCCGGTGTCCCATCTCGGATGCAAATCTACCTGATCTAAACCTGATCTAAATGCACAAGGATTAGGTTAATGTCACACGTGTACGTTTTCTGATCAAACCGTACAGTATGTGTTTTTTGACTGGCAGCAGAACTTCCATCTTCAAGACAAATTGTATAAATTACTGCTCGCTCCGTCTCACGCGCCAAGCTCTTATATCTTGAGCAGCATGATACAATCCTCCTTATCGTTTTTAAAGGGAAGAATGCGTGTATACTTCAGCCGTTTCCCCTCCTAGAAACAAGTTCGTTTCCCAAACTTAAAAATACTGTACCTACTGGATACCCTAGTGTTTATCCGACCGGAGCTTGTCCTCATATGAGGACAGCTCTTTTTATTGCAAAAATGTTTAATTTAAATTGAGCAATCAAAAAGCTTCCTAGAACACTATTTCCTTAACGTGCTTGTTTTCGGCAGTAGCGTCTCGAAGAAAGCCGGGATAGCAGCTTTGAATCGTAGAAAGATAACTCAATCTGCATTGTATTGCAGATGGAGTACCTAGTTCCCTTTTTAAACTGGCGTTTTGGTTTCGAAGTTATTTTTCATCGGTTTGAAGGTGGTTTAAACAAGCTTCTTCTCCAGACATATCTAAATCGACCAGGAAGAACATGCAATTCTCAAAAAGTTCGTTCTAGTCCCTGTAGACGCTCAGATCTCTTGTGAAACACGCGAACCCCGACTCATACAGTACACATGTAGATGAACAAGCTACGGTAACTGATTGGCCGCACGCAGTATGATTGAGAAAGACAATTGGAGGATCAGGGGCGGTGCTCCTTGACTATACCGCATGATCCGATTTGGTGTCAGTAGTACTGACAGTGGTGGTACTGACTCAGTACCACCAGGTCTCTTTCACTTCACCGCCGCTGGTGCCATCTCTAGCATTTCGTCGGACGATTCCCTGATATGCTAGGAGAACAAAAAACAGCGAAGTAAAGACAACGAACAACGAGGATGAAAGGCCCTTTCCCGGCCAAGTGACGTCCCCTTCAGATAAAGTCCTACAGGGCTACATCCGCAGACCTCTATTTGCGCCTGTATCTCACATTGCGTAGGCGTGTTCTGGCGTTTTCCCGTCGACGTCTCTAGAAATTTCTATCTGGCCAGAAGACTTCGAGACTACGCTGTATGGTAACGACACGCCAGTCGAACTATCCAAGCCGACCTGAACGAACGTATCACCAACGACGTGGTGTCCACGAGACGACCCAGAAGCAAGAAGAAGGCGGAATGGCATCAGACGGCGAAGAAGCCGTCAGGGCCGTGACGGTATTTGCACCTATTTCTCATCTGGTGTTGAAATCCGTCGATCCGGTTGCAGTATCGACTTTCATCCGCGAGAGACAGCGGTATCAACGACAAGTCGCAGAAAAAAGTACGGTGCTGCCTACGTTAACGGCAGCCTCCTATACTGTGTCAATAGACGCGGGATTGTTGGCAACGTTGGTGTTCCTCGGAAAGTTTGACGAGATCGCACCTAACGTAGAGGCCGATGATCTCACGTCCAAGGACATAAAAACCTACATAAACGGACTGGTAACGGTACCAACGTCCGGGTTTGATCCAAAGGTGATAGAGGGAGCCCTCAAATGGTTACATGTCCCGATCACCATCGCTGATCCTGAAGCACGTATGGTTCATTACGTCAACGACTACTTCCAAAGGTTAGACGCGGTTGGATATGGAAAATTTCTCGTGGAGAACCCTAAAAAGACAGTCGAACTTCTATGTCAAAACATAGTCCCGTACGCACTGCGGGACGCGGTAATACAACTGGTGGAATACGATCAATCACTGAAGAGGAATGTGAAGATGTTCGTCAAGGAGCTCATATCGGAAGCAAATGCGTGTGAGAAGTACGGGCAACGCAAGTCCGTACCAAACGCCCCGAAATCGAGTAACAAGACGGAGAAGACGACGTCGTATTCTCGTCCGGTGCCTACGTCCAAGGTACCAGTATGCCTGTATCCAGCGCATAAGGCGAAGGGTTTACGACATAAGATAATGGGCTGTCGTTCATGCCCTGATGACGAGAAGAAGAAGCTTCTCGATGCCCACCGTGCGGAGCTCAAGCGGAACCGAGGCGACAAGGTAGAACGTTCCGCTAAACGTGTCGCCAGGAAAAACAAAGTTACGCACGACGAGAGCAGCGTCATATTCGCATGTACGTATGCCGGCCGTACTCGCGATTCTGTGACGGCGGACATCGGGGCCGACGTCAACCTGATGAGTAGCGACCTACTGGAGCGTATCGTGCGTGAGGGAGGTAACGTTGCCGTCCAGAATTTTCCGAACCAACGTGTGTACAACCTGGCAGTACAAAACGCGGAAACATCTGAGCCGGTCAATATCGTATGTGGTAAGACGGCAGTGATGCCCATTGAATTGCACATACGGCATGGCACAACGTTAGTACTGCGAAACGTTCAGTGGATGGTAACGGAACAGACATGCACGGAGTCGTTACTCAGCAGACCGGTTCTCGAGCGTATTGGTCTGAACGCCCGAGACATCCTCGCACGTGGGGCGGATCGTCTCGGTGGCGAAGTGGATGTCGCTGAGTTAGGTTTCAACGATGGAGCCACTCTTGAACGCATCTCGCGCATCATCGAAGAAGGTGTCTTCTACTCAAACGGAGGGGTGGACGAATACGACAACGATCCCGAAAATTGGCTGGACTTCGGCGAAGACGAGACGGAAGAGAAGGACAGAGCAGTAAGAACGGCAATAAGTGAAGCTGTCGATAACGGTTTATCGGAGAAAGGAAGCTCCACACTGGCCGGGATCCTCCAAGAGTTATCAGACGTCCTCCGGATACGCCTTGGAAAAGGACCACCGGCTAACGTACAGCCTATGATCATTGAGGTGAAGGATGGAGCACGCCCAGTTCGGGCTGCACAACGTCGCTACCCACAGGCGAAACGTCAATTCCTCGAACGCGTCACAGGCAAATTGTTGGAATACCGATTCCTCAAACTGTCGACTGAGGCCGATTGGGTGGCGGCACCGCTCATAGTGCCTAAAGCACTACCGGCGAAATTCCGCTTGACAATTGACCTACAACCAGTCAACTCGGCAACGAAGCCAATGACATGGCCGATGCCAAATATCGAGAGCGAGCTCGGAGACTTACGTGAATCTCGATTCTTTGCCGCTATCGACTTCGTGTCGGGGTACTGGCAACTACCGCTTGACGAAAGTTGTCAAGCGTACCATTCATTCATGACGACTCGGGCATGTGTCATGGCCATGAGAACGTTACAGGGAGCACGGAATAGCGCCGCAAACTTCCAAAGCCGAGTGGAACCGTGCTTCCATCACATGCGGCACGCACTCATGGCCTGGCTAGACGATTTCGCGATTCATGCACCAACCGAGGAGCAACTCCTGAAGGAACTACGTAAGTTTCTGACAACGTGCCGCGAACGTAATCTGAAGGTCTCTGTACGGAAGAGTACGTTCTTCACTCCAACTTTGAAGTGGTGCGGACTTGTTGTCGACTCTGAAGGCGTGCGTCTCGACCCACGTAGGTTGTCTGGGCTAATGGACGTATCTGCGCCTGAGAACACTTCAAAGCTATGCGAATACGTGAATTGCGTAACATGGATGCAAAACTGTATCCCGGACTTCGCAGAACGTATCGCGCCGCTTAGGAATCTACTCGAACAAGCACACAAGCGTAGCGGCTCCCGTAAGAAGCTTTCAGTACAGAACTACGCCGTCTCCTCTCTTGGTTGGGGGCGTGATCACATTGAAGCGTTCGATAAGCTTCAAGAACAACTCCGAACGGCGGTGAAGCTGTCGCATCGTGATCCGGAGAAAGAAATGTGCGTATACACGGATGCCAGCGAGCGGTACTGGGCTGGTGTCGTAACGCAATGTGTTCCTAGTGACTTGGAGAAAGACGTTATCGATCAGCGCCACGAGCCCCTCGCCTTCCTAAGTGGCGAGTTTACGGGACCAGAAGTGGCGTGGACCACGTACCAGAAGGAGGGGTATGCGATAATGCAAACTTTCTAGCGCCTGGACTACCTCCTTCTATGCAAAGAGACACGAGTGTTCACCGATCACAGAAATCTTCTGTTCTGTTACGGGCCGGTCGCGTTAGAACTTTCGCTTGCACGACACAAGATAGTCAAGGTCTTACGGTGGGCTGTGTTTCTCTCCCAGTTCCAGTACCGCATTGAGCACATCGATGGGACGAGCAACATCATGTCCGATATCATGACCAGATGGATGCATGGCTACCGCGGAAAACGAGCCGCGATAAGACGCGTGACGTATAGACTCCTCGAGAACTCTATAGTGCCGTCGCCAGAGTCAGACGTATTCAAATGGCCAGACCTTAAGCAGATTATGGCTGCTCAAGAAAAGCACTCCGCTAGACTACCGAACGGTGCAAAAAGTGTGGGCACCGCACCCTGGACAATAGACGAACGTGTCTGGATCCCGGACGAAGCAGACGACTTGCAATTACGCCTGCTTGTCGTCGCGCACTGCGGACTCGGTGGCCATCGTGGCACGGACGCAACGTCGAGCAAGATACTCGAAGAGTTTACGTGGAATACATTGAAAGAGGACTCACGTGAGTCCGTCGCGGATTGCATCCATTGTCTCATGGCCAAGTCTGGCCACAAAATACCACGCCCAATGGCAGAAACGTTACATGCGACGAACCCGAACGAAGTGGTCCACTTTGACTTTTTATACATGGGACCGTGTCACGACGATTACGGGTACGTATTGGTGATCAAGGATGATCTTTCAAGCTATGTATGGCTGCGTAAGGCCGTAGCCACAGATGCAGCGACAGCAGCTACGGAGTTGTCAGCATGGATCCGTACGTTCAGTTCCATGCACGTATGGGTGAGCGACCAAGGGTCTCATTTCAAGAACACCGTGATGGAACTGCTTGCATCTGACTACCGTATACGTCACCGTTTTACCGTCGCCTACTCGCCGTGGGCCAACGGCACGGTCGAAGTAGTGAACAAGCACGTAATGGCAGCGTGCCGGGCGCTAACAACGGAGCTGCGCCTTGGACCACACGACTGGCCTGACGTACTAGGCATAATTCAAAACGTCTTGAACGAGGCACCACTCGCACGGCTAGGTAAACGTGGCAACGGAACGTTCCGTTGCCCGCTAGAAGTGATGACGGGCATCCATCCACGACGCACGCTGACAATTGGGACAGAGCCAACGCCGGATAACGTCAAACGGATGACACTGGAACGTGTGCAAGCTGAGAAAGTCACGCATCGATTTGTTACAGTCGTCTTTACTGGAAATGCATCAGAAAGTTGTGCGTGTAGTATCTAAAAATCGCGCTTGACAGCTCCGCGCCTACAATCAAAAAACAAACGTCGTGCAGCCAAACTTTACCGTAGGAGATTTTTTGCTCGTACGTCGACCACAAGACACGGGCCACAAGCTGAACTTTCGATGGCTTGGACCTAGGCGGATCACCAACGTAGTCAGTGACCTCGTCTACGACGTAACCAAGCTAGATGGGAAGTCTACTGAACGAGTCCACTGTGCCCGCATCAAGATGTATCTAGCTGCGGAGGAAAACACAACCGTACAGGAATCGCTGCTCGAGCTAGCAGAACGTACGGAGGCCAAGTACGAACTCGTGAAACGCTTTCATGACATCGGTGAGGACAAAGACGGTCTTTTCTTACATGTCGAATGGGTCGGGCTACCCGACAAACGAGACAGGACGTGGAATCCAATTCAAGAACTACATGGGGACGGGCCTGACATGGTAACGGAATTCCTCCGGAACTTACGTGGCCGCAAGAGACTCGTCACGATGGCCAAAGAGATCCTCTCTCTATCTTTTTAAGCGTGTGCAATACGTAAACACACTTAAGGGGCGATGTAGACGCTCAGATCTCTTGTGAAACACGCGAACCCCGACTCATACAGTACACATGTAGATGAACAAGCTACGGTATCTGATTGGCCGCGCGCAGTATGATTGAGAAAGACAATTGGAGGATCAGGGGCGGTGCTCCTTGACTATACCGCATGATCCGATTTGGTGTCAGTAGTACTGACAGTGGTGGTACTGACTCAGTACCACCAGGTCTCTTTCACTTCACCGCCGCTGCTGCCATCTCTAGCATTTCGTCGGACGATTCCCTGATATGCTAGGAGAACAAAAAACAGCGAAGTAAATACAACGAACAACGAGGATGAAAGGCCCTTTCCCGGCCAAGTGACGTCCCCTTCAGATAAAGTCCTACAGGGCTACATCCGCAGACCTCTATTTGCGCCTGTATCTCACATTGCGTAGGCGTGTTCTGGCGTTTTCCCGTCGACGTCTCTATCCCAAGGCACAACTCAACTGCGGTGGGGAGGTACATTTTTCTTTCTTGTCGAGCGCAAGTCAAGAAAAAAAAGTCGACAAGTGTCCTCATATGAGAAAAATGGTCCGATAGACAGTAGACTGAGACATTATTCTCGCATTTCTACGCATTCGATTTCACTCTTTCTCTGCTTCAGGAGAAAGTGTGCAATTTTACATTCTATTTCAAGTCATCTTCCCTTCATTTTCAGTACGTAGCTCAATCTCTCACCAGTCAATGTTGTACTCTGCCTTTGCAATATGCGGATGTCAACGACATAGTCTCTTCATTATTATCTATTAGCTTGATTTTAAAGTGGGGACAACGTCCATCTTATCCACACTGAACCTAGACTCTAGGTTAGGCAACGATTTCGGCCCTTCGTAAAATGGAATGTTGTTCTTTCTCATATACCGTAGATATACGACCGTCCGAGTGAAAATTGTAGGTGTGCTTCCGCCACACTCAACATTGGCAGAGACAATTTCGACCAATACCGGTCTACGCATGTTATCATACTTCAGAAACGGTCCGCCCGAGTCAGAGTCACAAGGGCCAGCCCCTGCCCTGCCGGCACAAGTCATCTTCCGCGACAGCCACACAGGTTGTCTCAGGCTCGCATATTTCTTTTTGCATTCTTCAAATGGCACCATAGATACCTCAGTCTTGTGCAAGATTTCATCAAGACGCGCGAAATGACCATTTCTTCCTCGCGATTTTGCGCCGTAGCCTGCCAATGTCGCCTTGCCACCCAGTGGTGAGTAGTCAATGTTCACGCGAACAAACTTTGATCCCACCGGAGCTGGCGTTCTCAGTTTGACGAATGCAATGTCACGGTTATATCGAAAGTGACGAGGGCCGTTTTGTCTGGGTTTGATGATTTTCTCAATTTCAATTTCGACCCCATTGCCTCCCATTTCGGCACCGAGGAACGCCCTGTTGTAGAGAATGCCCGATTCGCAGGTGAGCAGCAGTAGCGACCCAATACTTGGATATGAGAACCCCAGAGCAAAAGAGGGCGGCGCCGTTCTTTCCTTCGGCGAACCTCCAATACAGACCGACCATATAAGGGGCGAGATTGCTAGAACGAGTTCCGCCAATGATCTGAGATGAGGAGTCCTCGGACAGTTCTCTGCTGCGTACTGAAGTATCTTGTAATAATCTGGGTCGGTTGAGAAGTCTCCGGTTGTGCGGCACAGGAGGATTCAGACGGTACCCAGAGTCTACGCTGGTGGGGGTGCAGTTAGTGGACGACAAACAGCATGCGAATGTGAGCAGGACAAGGACTGCCACCGTGGAAGACGAATGATTGTGCATGTTGAAAGAGAATTCCGAGAGATTGGTGAGAAAGGAACCAGAAGGTTGCAAGGTAAGTGACTGTAGGTGAAGGGCAACTCTACTGAGATAAGATATCCGTATATATAGAGGGAAATTGCCTACCACTTTTGTTCTGTCCAAACCTTAGTTGGCCTGTAGTTCGTGTGTGTAATAGGACCATCATGCATAATTGTAAAAATAATATCATTTTCGGTTACATATTAAAACGCAAAGGTCGTGAAGGAGTACGTAAGGCACTATACTGATACGACAAGTCGGCAGTAGGTGAGCATCGCTAGTCATCATTCAATGTGTAAATGTCGGGCTTGTAATTACTGGGCTCACTAGTTCTGAATACAGCATTTCGGGAGTCTGTGTCCTGAGCGCTTTCGGATGCAGTGCTACTTATGTATCGCCTAACGACCATCCCGTAGACTGAGTCCTTTCGTATTGTAGTTAAAGGAATCCCCCGTTGCTGACAATCATGGGATTTGGGTGTTCAGTTTAAATTGGGATAAGTAAAAATCTTGAGCTTGGGAAATGCGTGGATCACATCGCAACTGGCAAATCAAGCCGATGTGAAGGTTCTGAACTGAGATAAAACTACGTGTGCTGTGTCCAAACACATAATGCGTCGTTTTTCCCTTTGATGAGGTGGACACCAAGCTACCCCGCCTCTAGTAGGGGCCAGATGCATTACACGTGGACCTACTGAGCTGTGCTTCTGACGCACTGTGCGTTAGTACCAGTACTGGTTAGTACGCTAGCCTAGTCAAGTGTAGTGCCTAGTGTAGTGCAGTCATCATACCGTACAATGAATTGGAAGGGACAAATTCCCCTAAAAAGTGAACAGGCTTTCTTCGCCAATAGGACAAATGTACACGGCGATTCAAAATCGGACATCATTGAGTTGCACTTGCTCCTGCGCTGTATCATTCTGGATGAGACGGAGAAAGATTCTGTGCTGCTGTAAGTTCGGGCTCTCTCTCCCTTGGTCCACCCAATATGTGTTTTAGGCAATATCTGATATGACTGAGTTAGAAAAATAAAAAAATACTATGACAGCGGCTAGCCTTTTCCAGGAGCCAACGCCGATGTCATGCTCTGCTGTCTGGGGGGTTTGCTTTGGAATAGTACGCGAGAGACAGGGGCTCGAGAGCAGCTTTGGAAGATGCAATGTGGAAGCGTCATCGCATGTGCCTCTCCCCTGGTAGGAGTATGAACGCATGAAGAACATTGTAAGCCTTACAGAGGAGGCTCATCACGTGTCGGGCGACCAAATGCTAACTGCCGCCGTCGCATGACTTCGCTTTGCCTTTGGGGATTAGATGAGAGTATGCCGAGCGAGCATACGATACGCAACAAAGTTTAGAAACAGGTCCGGACAAAGTCTATACGTATCACGCACCGGTTGACTTTTGTGAGAGCTTCTGTGACAATTCTTCTACGCAACAGCTCGGAACTGGCCGGATATCAGCAGAAGGTGTCGATATTGCAGCGCGCAATGGCGTGGTAGTGGTGTATCTGCACTTCTAGTGGAGGAGGCTCCAAGAACGCGTCTCTGGTGCACGCCAAGGGACTAGTGTCCAGGTGACAAATGGCCTCATATGAGGCCAGTTTTTAGGCGGACTTTTGCAATTCGAATAATTGTAGAAATTTATCGCTACTGTAGTGAAAAGCTTACGACTAGAGTACTAAACGTTGGCAGACCAGAAAACATTCAATTCCGTATCTCAATCTTCCCTAATCAACACTTTCGTCTTTCTCTTCCCAAAATTTCTTCAAAATGGTGAGCGTCAATGATCCTCGAATTATTACAGGTAACAGCGTCCACACTCGTGCAAGACTGCTCACAGCTCAAAGTAAATGTCGTCGCATGTATGGAGCCTCCTGGAAGATCAAGTTGGTCACGGGAACTGTCATTAGCATAAAAACTGACAAAGTGAAGGGTCCCAGTGTCACTTCAGTCAGGGCTAAATGGGAATTATCAGATGGCGTCAAGGAAGTCACGCTTCGCATAGCTAACATCAAGGCTGGTGAAGTGATGGACCTGATCGATGACAGTCCTGAAGATCATATCCATCAAGAAACTGACCATTATGCGCAACCGGAGCCTACAGAAGACCGCGTGACGCCACCGGAAGGAGCATTCAGCCCGAGTACGAGAATCTCCGAGAGTGACGAAATAGATTCCCAAGATGGCCTCATGAATGTCCACGGCCGGGCCTGGAAGCGTGAGGAAGTCACGATGCATTTAAATGGTATGATACCGCCGAGAAGATGGAAGGTGATTGGACCGATTGATGAGATTGTATCCCGTGGTCACAGTCCATCTCAAGTGCATCCCATGGACTACTTCATGTGGATGTTCCCACAGGAGCACTTGGCATTAATGGTTTCCTACACCAACGATGCAATGGAATCAAGGGGACTTCGCTTGACTACAAGAGGTAAAATTTTGAAGTTTTTCGGGGTCCTAATCCTTATGACTCGGATTGAATTCAGCACCAGAAGGTCTCTTTGGAGCTCACAGGAAACCAGCAAATATCTCCCGCAACCTCAATTCGGAAACATCATCTCCCGCAGAAGATTCGAGAAGCTTCGTCAGAATGTCACGTTCAGCTTTCCAGCTGACTCAAATGACAGATGGGGTATGATCAGGGACTTCATGGTCGCAATCAATGATCACAGAGCATCACATGTGATTCCATCACAGAACATCTGCGTTGATGAGAGTATGTCACGCTGGTATGGACTTGGAGGAGATTGGATTGAAACCGGTCTTCCTCATTATATGGCCATGTACCGAAAACCCGAGAATGGCTGTAAGTTGAAGACTGCTGCATGTGGATAAAGTGGAATCATAATAAGAATTGAGAACGTCGTCTCAGCTGAGGAGACTTCTTTAAAGGATTTTGAAAGTGACCACTTACACGGAACCGCAGTGACTTTGAGGTTGTTACAGCCATGGTTTCACACCAATCGTGTTGTTTGCGCGGATTCGTACTTTGCTTCTGTTCACACGGCTGAATCACTTTATGAGAAAGGTCTTAGATTCACAGGTGTAGTGAAGACATCTACCAAGAAATATCCAATGAAATATCTATCTCATCTGGAGATTGCTGAAAAGGGAGAGCACGTCACACTGGTTTCGAAGCCGGTGGCCGGGCCTCATCTCATGGCAGTGATGTAGGTGGAACGAGACCGCAGATACTTTATTAGTTCTGTCGAAACATCCAACGAAGGAACTCCAATCTACCGCGAGAGATGGCGTACACGTCATGGCGTGACAAGAAAAGAGGAATTGTCTATCCGTATTCACTCAGCCTGTGAGCAGTATTATGAAACTTGCTCTCAGATTGACCGCCACAACAGATCTCGTCAGGATGACCTCGGCTTGGAAAAGAAGTTCGAAGTCAAGGAGTGGTCTATGCCTGTCAACACTTCTTTATTGGCCATTTGAATTGTGGATGCATGGAAACTGTATGCAGGTGCAAAAGGAGATGGTTCTAAGATGTCTCCAAATCAGTTTTATTGTGAGCTTGCTGACCAGTTGATTGATAACAAGTTTGATCGTATATCGTTACGTCAGCGAGAATCAGACAGTGCTGTTGAAGATGAAGATGTTGGGTTTGGCAGTGGAATTGGTACTCACCTAACTCCAACCACTCGCAAGCGGAAAAGCGCATCCGGTGAGGAGACTTGTGCTCTTTATCAATCCAGGTGCAATATTTGCAAAGGTACAAAAAAGTCAAAGTTTATTTGTTCAGCCTGCAAGGTATATTTTGACAAAGAAGTATACCTTTGTCATCACCAGACTGGGCGTGACTGTTTCAAGAAACATGTCGACGAACGTCACGATCTTACTTACAAAGGTAAGTACTCCTAGTACTTAAAGCGTTCTTGGCCATTAAAACTGACTAAATGGGTCAGCATTTGAGTAAAATAGAGCAAAAAGAGATAAAAAACTCCTTTTGCCCCCTATGGTTCTATCCTGCGTCTAAAGCCTTGCTTGGAAGACCTGCAGCCGTGTCGGAATGCCCCTTTATGAGATGTCACCGTATTCAATCTCATGTTCGAGTGGGCGCTATAAAGCGTCCTGGGCTGCAGGTCACGAACAAAAACCATCGAGATCCCCGAAGGGATTTTTCGACCACTAAAGTGTTCAGCGAGGAGTTGAACCCCGGCATCTAAGACTCAGCGATCCTTGCAGACCACTGCGCTGGCTTTTCAGTTACTAACTAGTCGTTTATAGTTGTCTTTATAGTCGTTCAAATTTCTACTTCGTAAAAATTGTGCTCCTTTTGTTCTATACTTGCGAAAATCTTAAATTTTGTTTAAATTTTACTGTAGAGCATTTGACCTCATATGAGGTAAAGGGTGACCTCATATGAGGCAAATTGCCGGTTGTCTAGACACTAGCAGGGGGCTCTAGAAAATCCGCCAGAGACGATGGATTACAGAATTCAGTATTTCAGAAATATTAAACTGCACTGGGTTTACACTGCAAGCGGAAAGTGCACTGCAGAAATGCGTTGATCATGCAGTCCCACGCTCTTCAAGCAGATCCTATGGGGTCGCGAAATCAGAGGCGAAGAAAGCTCGGCGATTTGTTTGCGAAAGTCTGAAACGGTTTTGGGAGGAGGAGTTGGCTTTCTTCTCGTCGCCGCTCTATTCCAATAATAGACGTATTGCCAGAACCTTAAAACGCAGTTTGGGGTGAGGACAAACCGCTAGGTTTGTTTAACTTCGCGTGGAGTCTGTCATAGAGGCCAACATTCCGACCAAAGGACAAGCGACTCGATTCCCTTTCCCACGTCATGCATGAAAACATTCTCTGCAGGGGTTTTGACCCCTGATGATAGCAGCATAGTGATATGCAACATTTCAGTGGATAATCGAGGAAATTCCTTCACGAGAAACTTCCGAATGTAGTTTTGATGTTCCTTCTCCAAGCATGGGCCTTATTCCTGTCTCGTGACTATGTTCTTCACAGATAAATGGCGATCGATTTCCGTAGTAGGAGGCTCCGCTGATGCAGTTTGGACTCGCGAGGACGGTCTCGTCCGGACCTACATGTCACTGTTTTTCTTCAGAAAATGAAGAAGAACAACTCGTACTGAGACTCAAGGAAAGGCTGATTAGAGAAGCCATGCAGCGACATATTTTCTAGAGGAAGACGCAAGAACGGGGGAGGGGGAGGGGGGGTCTGAATAGAATTGCCAGTTATTCTTCTAGTCATAAATGTTTGTAAACAGACCAAGTCACTTAGCAGGTGTATCATTAAGCACGTATATCCTATCAAACCGAGATAAGTTATCACACTGCCGGACACAATTCCAAATTATAATGTTAGTAAGTCTCGATATGCTGCATGCATTGAATGCTATTGAGGTCGAAAGATTATGAAGTGAATAGCTTTGCAGTTTACTACAGTACGTTACGTGATTGTTGTATTCATGTCCTTATGCGCCGCGCCTTGCACCGCGAGCGTTTAACAGTGTATGCCGAAGTAAACGGCTTCCACAGTTTTGCTTTCGCTCTGCTTTCAATTTGTTGTGAAACCTGTACATGTATGCTCTGCATGAGATCATCATTCCTTAACCTAGCTTCAACTCTCGCTTGATTATTAGCATTTAGATAAACGCTTATGATGGCAATCAGCTGTATCTTGTCGACGGTATACTTCAAACAGTGTTATACTGTTTATGAAATAGTTGAAGCCTGACCACTGGGACCCGTGCTTTATTTGCGCCTACTGTGGGGGAGATTTGGGGTACTGTATAGGGTACAGTACCCAGGAGTGGCCCCAGGACCAAAGCCTTCAAAAGATGATTTTATTGGTCTACGTGTACGCCAGGTGTACACGTGGACAATCTCCGTTTGAAGGGCGGCGGTCCTGGGAAGTGGAAGATGCTGGCGGCCTCTCTATAAGAGAAAGGGGCGCGCCGCGACACCCCGCGACAAGAGGGACAGAACGAAACAACAACACGCCGGACTGACCCCCGCTCTTGCAATAAACTTCACGCTTCTGAAAAAAAAAACTTTTCTCTCTCCCC
The DNA here is from genome assembly GCF_000350225.1 of Chondrus crispus. Taxonomy (NCBI): domain Eukaryota; phylum Rhodophyta; class Florideophyceae; order Gigartinales; family Gigartinaceae; genus Chondrus; species Chondrus crispus. The sequence continues at coordinate 128,851 of NW_005179159.1, forward strand.
TACGTGCGCGGCCTTCCTCCCCTTTTCGCCGCCCACATGGTACTCTTGTGGAGGGGTGGCAAAGAAGACGGCTCCCTGTCACAGTTTGGCGGGTCGAAGCCGGCCGACGTTCACAAGTTCTTCTTCGTCTTCGAGAATGTTGCCACTTCTGGCAAGTCGGACGAAGAAAGGGCATCTGAACTCCTTCGCTACCTGGAGGGAGATGCATTCGACTTCTTTTATCAAGCCTTTGTCAAGAACGGAGATATCAGTGCAGATGGCTCCGACTACCAGAAGGTCAAGAAGGCCTTGGTCGAGCGGTTCGCCCCGGTTGAATCACCTGAAGATGTGATTCGGGATGCAATAGCCGCCCGCCTTTCTTTCCGGGATCTCAGTGGGTCCCTTCGAAACTCAGACCGTCTCTACGAGAAGGCGGGATTCAACGACGAAGCGAAGTTCGGACTGCTTCGCAACGCTGTGATGGAACATCTCGAGTTGGCCCAGTTTGGCATCTATCGAGGTGCGAAGACCTACAAGGCCCTATTCGATGCAATCATGGACTTCTGGTCTGGTCGCTGCGCCTTTCAGGCGGCGGCGAACTCCTTGAGCAATTCGCGCTACCAGGGGTCAGAGAGCTCGCAAGTTATGTATGAGCCAAGAGGACAAGGTGGGTCAAAAAGGGTCATGATGCGTTCAAAAGCTCCCTTGTCTCCACTCGAGACGAAGGTTGACGCTTTAGCTGATCGACTAGCCGATATTTCCCTTATTATCAAGAAGAATCAGTCGAGGGATGATGCAACAGCATTCCGCCCCGCCCACGATCGTACTTGTTCTTATTGCAAACGACCAGGTCATGGCGCCAATAGATGCGATGCGAATCCGCATAGAGACACGTAATGCCCTCGCTGCGGAAAATTTGGTCATTAAGAAACAAGCTGTTGGGCTATAATTGGTCCACAGAGGGGAGGTAGCAGTGCCTACCCTTCTAAGAAGACCCAGACGGATATTGTCGTGTCGGGTACACAGACGGGCTCCGCAAGAAACCAGGTGAGTGTTGTGACGCACGACGACCTCCCTGCTGATGAGAAGTTAGTGGCATCAGTCAAGAGAAACGCCGATGGAGAGCCGGTGGCCAAGACGCAAAAGGATGGTGGCGGCGAGCCAATCCCGTCCCTTCTCAACTCGCCTAAGTACTGGACTCTGAACCACATGAGGAAACCTCCTAAGCCCGGCCGTCGAACAAGAAAGAAGAGGACAAGTAAGAAGAACGCCGTCCAAGAACACTCGGGGAAGTACGACGTGGTTTCTTCCCTCGCGAACGCCCCCTCTGGTTTGACATTCGGTCAACTGATTCGAGGAGATGGCGACGAGGCTAAGAAAGAGATCCGTCGTTTGTTCAACAGTCGCCCTAGACGCCCCGTATCTGCTTCGATCAGTACTTTGCCGAAACGTCTGAAAGTAGTTTCTGTACAAGTCTACGGGACACAAATGAGAGCGTTGTTAGACTCAGGAGCTATCCCTAACGTTATGAATGCGTCTGTGGCATCGAAGCTCTCTCTGTCTCCAAAGCCGACCTCGACGAAGATTACGGTCGCCAATGGACAAAAGACAACCTGCTTAGGTTCCATCGAGGAAGTTCCTGTCACGTTCAATGGTGCTGTTACTTCACTCAACTTCTTGGTTGTTGAAGGATCCCCAGTTGATATCTTAATCGGGTATCCAACTCTCGAAGAACTTCAAGCCTGCATCGATCAAGGTCACCAGTCTGTTAGAATGTTGATCGGAAACAAAACCATGAAAATGAGTCTGGAGTTTGATAAAGTAAGTCCTATCGTCGCGGATTCGGAGACTGATAGTGAGGACTTCACTTCTGATGTCGAGTCATTCGCCTCAGAAAATTCGTCGGAAGAAGAGACCTATGTTGTCGCCATCCTCGGCGATGAACCTTTCGAGCTAGACTTAACTCTGGACGGAGCGACCGGAGAAGATGAGGAAGTAGAATCACCTGATTCGAATGTCATCAACAAGGCCGTGAAAATGCTTCGGGAAAACTTGTGCATCTTGACAATGAAGCTCAAGCAGTCATCGAGACCGCCCTGATGGATAAGAGTATTGTTGCTACATCCCTTGACGACTTTCGGCCTGCTGAAGTCGCAATCAAGCACCATTTCGAGTTAGATGATACTAATCCGATCTATCACTCGGCGAGGAGAATGGCTCCCTTGCATAACGAAATCGTTCGGAAAGAGCTGGACAAAATGCTGGAAGCAGAAATCATCACGCCTTCCAGCTCCGCATGGTCCTTTCCGGTCGTCATCGTATCCAAAGAAGATGGGAATCCACGTTTCTGTGTTGATTACCGTTCTCTGAACCAGAAGATGAAAGCAGACAGATGGCCTTTGCCGAAAATAGAAGAGATATTTGATGACTTGGAAGGAAGTGCGTACTTCACTTCTCTGGATTTGTTCAGTGGTTACTGGCAAATTCGGGTGGCACAACAATGCAAAGAAATGACTACTTTCGTCTGTCGCTACGGGACGTATAAGTTCGAAGTCATGCCCTTTGGATTGATGAATGCGCCTTCGACATTTCAGAGAATGATGGATACAATCTTTCGCGGAGTGCGGTTTGTGCGTGTGTACCTTGATGACGTTGTGGTGTTCTCTAAGACTATAGAAGAACATCTTCGCCACCTGCATCATGTATTTGATGTGCTTGACGAGGCTGGTCTTAAGCTTAAGCTGACAAAGTGTAGCTTCGCCCAGGCGAAGATCAAGTTGCTCGGTCATGTTGTCGACAAAGGTGGGATTGCAGTTGACCCGAGCAAGGTCGAAATGATTCGGAATGCATCGATCCTGACCACTGCGACTGAACTTAGGAGCTTTCTTGGGTTAGCAAGCTACTACCGTCGTTTCATCTGCAAGTTTGCGGACATTGCTGCGGTATTCCATGCGGCTACATCCGTGTGGTATATCGCCAAGTGTCCACTAGTGTACATACTGTATTCGAACACCCAATGGTGTATGAAAAGGACTGCATTGGTTAATTCCCAATTCGAAAGGTATTTACCTTATCGCCCGGTAAGTTGGGCAGCGCAATTCGCGTCCGTGTACGTACTGTACTCGAATCATACCTTCTAATGTATGATACTGGCGTTCCTCGCTGGCGCCCAAGTGCAGGACCGTTACTGCCCGACGTGTAGTCGTACTGTTACAGTCTGGCATTGTAAGAACGGGGACTACAGTAGTAGATATAATAAAGTAGGGAAGGGGAAGGACTCGAGGGGATCATCGATCAACGCAGTGGCATCATCTCGAGGGCCGACCCCTTTGTCCCTTGGTTTTGTGCCTAAGTCTTTCGCCTGACTACGTTTTCGTCTTCCCTTTTTGTACATCGAGTACAACGAAAAGTACTCCACCGCAGGGGTAACGCGCGACGAGCGCTCCGCATAGCGCCCGGATTCGTCCTCCGTGACGGCGTCGCCTCCGCACGGCGTCGAGTTACCCCGTCGAGGACGTCGATCTGCCTTTCGTGGCGTCGTTGTGTCGAACCCACAACGTTCTACCAAAACCTCTACCAACCAGCTACCGAACCCCCTTCTCTCTTGTTCTGTGGTTCTTACTACACGTGTGCATGGCACTCGTCGCGTCTCGCACGCCTCGAACTACAGTACGACGTGTCGCAGCTCCCGCTACCCGAAGCCGGTCGAGCGCGGCACGTTCTACTACACTGGTCTCCCGACCTAGAAGTGTGAGCGCACGCTACGTTTGCTGCGCAAAGCAATATCGTTGGCAGCCGTCGCCTCGTCGATATGAGTTCGCCTCATCGTTCCCTCGCTGGTTCCGAAGCTGCGGAACCGTCCGCTCCGATCCCACCGTCGGTTGAACCGAGCGGAGTCGTTGAACATGCTTCCGACTTTCGCCCAATTCAAGGTGCTCCCGACATGGATTCGTACGAGAGGATGCTTCGAAACCTCGAGGATATGCGAGAAGCGCTCCGTAGCGACGTCTATGATGATGTCCACGAGCATTGCAGAGACAATCTCCGTGACCTAATGTTGGGTCGATACCAATCTTTCACGCAAGGACTTGAGAGCCTCCGAGCTCACGTCGATACGATCGAATCTCGACTCGTCCTTTGCGAGAGCCTTATCCCCGATAGGTCAACTAACCTGACCGCAGAACAGATGGGCGCGTTCTCGCGCCTATCCGCTCAAGAGAATCAGCAACGAAGCCGCGCAAATCGGCTGCGAGAGAGAGGATCGGATATATCCTCAACGTCCGCGAACGCTCGCGACATGTCTCGACCGAGTCCTGTTTTGTTGCGCCCTTTTGACCCTCTTCCTACAGGTTCCGATCGCCTGGAACCGAATGGGCTTCGTCGTGAAGCTCACGCTCGTGAAGCACGGGCCACAGGCCCTCCGTTTGTGTCCCACAAGATTCCATACCGACCGGAAACGCCTTCACCGCCACTCGCTGTGACGCCCTTCGGTCATTTAGGACCTCTTGAGCCTGGAATGGAGCCCACGAAGATATTACTTCAAGAGTTCAGCCACGTTGTCGACTATCGACTCTATCGTCTCGACGATACTTCTATTCTCGTCTCGGAGAACAATGCCGGACGAATTGGCAAATACGTGAAGCGCTGCCAAGGCATACGGCCTACGATGAAGACCTTCGATGGCTCCTCCCCGATAACGTTGCTGTCTTTTCTCAAGGACATCAGCATCACCTTTAACGCACAGCGCCTCAACGAGGGCGTAGCTGTACGAGTCATCGCTCATTTCTTGGAGCGTGACGCGGAACGCCTGTACACTCCTTACACGATGACAGCGTTACGATCCGGTTCGCTACGGAGCGCTGGGTCAATTTCGTGGCCCGGGTTAGTGAACCTGTTGATCCGCCGCTATCTTACGGACGACGTTCTCAACGATGCGTACGAAAAGGTCGCTACGATTCGTCAACTTCCGCATGAAAACGAAAACGTGTACGCAGATCGACTCGAAGATCTCGCGTACTCCTGTATCGCCGTGTTCTCCGACGCCGCGCTGGTGAACTACTTCATCCGTGGACTGGCCGTCGAAACGAGGGATGTAGTAACCGAGACCGTTTATCGCCTTCCGTTTGGCGAACGAAACGACCTTGCCGCTGTTCGCCGCATCGCGCTCGCGGAGGGTAATACCTACCGAGCCCGTTAGGGAAAAGCTTTACCCGACATCGGAGCGAACGCGCAACGGACGCCTCGAGTACGCCCACCGAGGGCGCCTTCATCTTCTGGCTCGACGTTGTATCTCACAGGACACGAAGCCCCAAGCAATCTCGTGGCTGGGAATGCTGGCTTACTCGATGCGCCACCAGGCGCACAGTTTGATCCCGTATTAATCATGCCCGGACGAGCTGTCGCCGAATCGACAAGTTCCGATACGTTTAACACCGCCAGGTCGGCGGAAGATCCGACAAGCACAACGGAAGTGGATATCACGAAGCGCATCGAGCGTTTTATTCCTTCTCACGTTCCCACTCTAACGAAGGAACAGGTGAGGCTGGCACAATCGATCGTGCCGCCCAATTCCCCGTACCATCGTTGCTGGCTCTGCAGCATCGTGGGGCACACCCTCTACACGTGCCCCTTTCTGACGAAAGAGCAGCAACTCTACTCCGCATACCGAAACTACGAGTATCAGCTGGAGACGAGGCCTCATATGCCGAACCTGCTCAGGCAGCTCCCAGACGACCGCTTCCGTCAAGCGGGTAACAAAGGCCGTCAGCGACAAGTTGGTTTCCGTGAACCAAGCAAAAAAGTCCTCCGAAGACCCGATCAAGGCTATCTTTTGTCCGATACGAATTACCCCCGTCGTGGTGGGCAAACAAATCGTGAAGTCCGTCGTCCTACGCAGAACGACGTGCAAGGAGCAATGATGTACCTGCGCGATCTCGTCACCTCTGACTTCGCGACACGCGCGAATGAAGAACCGATAATGCTCGTGCCAGCCGACGTGGCGCGTTTAGACGGAGGGCGGCTCGACACCGCACGAGCGGAACAAGAGAATCCCCCGAATAGGAATACCTCAAGTCGCCCAGATACCTCCGATGAGAGTAGTTCTTCGGGAAAAGAGTAAAGGTGGTCTCGTTTGCAACGTTGCAAGATTCACCTGTTTCCTTATCTCCAAACGTGCACCAAGACGACGGGCAGCGCGAAAAGCCCGACGAGCAGGGAGGTAAAGCCGTTCAGAGTTCCCGCGATATCAATCCTGATAACTCTGCCCCGCTAGCCGCCGTGCAACCCGACGAGGGGTACCTCGGGACCGATGGAACTCCGCGACCTGGCGAACCAGGTCCTTCCAAAGATTGCGCCGGGGCGCAAACGGATTCTGTCATGGACAAACAATCTCGACGGAGATCGAGAGCGGCAAGGCGCCAAGAGAAGAGAAAAACCAGACGAAAACGGCCTCGTCCAGGTGATTCCTTCGCGAAGGGAGATCCCCGAGTCGTAGACGGGGTGGTGTGCTTGCTTTCCTCGAAGCTGTATACCGTCTACGGTTCGATTGGTACCGCCACCAACGCCTTAAAGCCGTATCGAATTGGGATTGATACCTGTTCAGGATACAATCTCGTGCGTAGGGACTGTCTCCCTCCGAACTGGCGGACGTATCAAATACCGAACGCCTCGTTGCCAAGATTGGCAGGAGCAGATTCAAGCCCGCTGAAGCTTACCGCAGTCGTCCGTCTCGCTGTACGACTCGGTAACGTCACGTATCGACTACCCTTCGTGGTAGCCGATTCTCTCGCTGTAGAAGTCCTCCTAGGGACGTCTTTCATTGACGCCCACGTCAAACGAATTGACATCGACAAGCAATGCCTTGAACTTCGTCGTGGACGCCGCTTCGCTATTATAGACGCAAAAGGCGTCGCTTTTACTAACGGCGACACGAGTACCAAGCCAGCGCGACGTACACGGAACGACAACGGTCGTGAAACTGACGCCCAACCCATCCGTCTGGCCAAATGGATTTCGATCCCGGCTATGTCACAACTCGGAGTGCGGGTCATTACAAAGGGTTTGGGACTTGTATTTCTTGACCCTAAGCCTTCCTTGCAACACCGTCATGGTGTACGGCTAACGAACGGGGTGGCGAATGTACTTCCCAACCGTCCGTTTGAAGTCATCGTTGCGAACTCCTCCCGAAAGCCACGGAGGCTTCCTAAGAATACCATCATTGGGTATGCGAAGCGCAACCTTGTCGCTATCCTTACGCCAGATCGACCAGTCGCTGAGGAAATGGGCCGAGTTCTCAATATCTCGGCAATCCCAGAGACAATCTCAAGTAATGAGAGGTCGAACTACGAAGGGGCATCGGACCCTGCGGAAGAACATAGCTGTTCTACGAAGGAGAAGGTTCCAGAAGACTGGGAATCTCAGGTTAGTCTCAGCCACATTACGGACGAACCCTTACGAGCCGAAATTATGGCTGTGCTACGGAAGCACTCGTCGATGTGGGATGGCAATCTTGGTACCATCTCGGCGACAGAACATCGCATTGAGCTCGAGAAGGGTACGAAACCCCTACGTTCAATGCCGTATCGCCAAGGACCTGCGATGCGTACGAAGGTCGCAGAAGAAATTGAGGAGATGCTCAATGCTGGGGTTATGGAACCCGCGACCTCTGAGTGGGCTTCTCCCGTAGTGCTCGTCCCAAAGAAGGACGGGTCACTTCGTTTCTGCGTCGAATACAGACGCCTGAACACGAAAACGTTAGGGGACGCTTATCCCCTACTGCGCATGGACGATTGTATCGACTCTCTTGGAGACGCTAAGATCTTTTCCACATTGGACTGCAACTCGGGATATTGGCAAATCCCGGTTGCTCCAGAAGATCGTGACAAGACTACGTTTACGAGCTATCTCGGTACGTTCCGATATTTACGGATGCCATTCGGCCTACGGAACGCCCCGGCGACGTTTCAGAGAGCGCTAGACATCATACTGTCTGGCGTACGTTGGCAAATTTGCCTTGTTTACCTTGACGATGTAATCGTGTTCTCTCGTACCATGGAACAGCACGTACAGCACCTCGATACCGTCCTTTCGCTGCTACGATCAGCAGGAATCTCGTTGAAGCTAAAGAAGTGCGCCTTCTTCCAACGTAAGGTACGATACCTTGGCCACGTTATAACTCCCGGCAAGCTACAAGTCGCCGGGGATGCAGCGTCTGCATTCGCATCTGCCGAGTTCCCTCGAACCCTCACTCAGGTCCGTTCCTTCTTGGGAGCCTGCAACGTGTATCGACATTTCGTTCAGGGATTTTCGAAAGTTGCAAAACCTTTGACGGAAATGACGCGTAAGAACGCAGACGTGGATTGGGATAGCCCAACAGATGCCCAAGTGAAGGCATTCCAAGAGCTGAAAAATAGAATGGTCTCGCCCCCCGTGTTGGCTTTGCCGCGGTTGGGTAAGCCATACTTCATCGATACTGATGCCTCCGCTTACAAGCTCGGCTGTACGCTTCTACAACAACAGGACGATCCTGGTAGTTGGCATCCAGTCGGCTACTGGTCTTATGCCCTTAACGAAAGCGAACGAAACTATTCCGCTACCGAGCGCGAATGTTACGCTGTTGTGTCGGCAATCACATCGTTGCGGCCGTATATCGAAGGTACGCACTTTACGGTTCGAACCGATCATGACGCTCTACGATGGCTCATGACGTTAACGGAGTCCTCTGGGAGACTAAAAAGATGGAGACTTCGCCTAGCTGAATTCGACTTCACGATCGAATATCGCCCGGGACGAGTGCACCAAGTTCCGGACGCGCTCTCACGACTGGTTACCCCAAATAGGGGAAACCAACCCGAGGTTGACGACGAAGTACCGACCTTCGACACTGACGTCTCCCTTTTGACGACGGTTCAGGATGTTTCGAATGCATTAACGGAGCATCGATGCACTCCGAAGTGTGATCACGTAACGGAAACGGTTTTCGTTACGACGCGCACTGGAGCACTCTCTACGAACGGAGCTCCCCGTGACGCTACGGAACCAGTCGTCTGGCTGCATGAGGACGACGAGTCCGACGAGATGGACGACGTAGAACTCGATGACTTCGGCCTTCCTGACGACCAGGAGGCGCTGTCGAACAACCGCCCAAACGATGCACTGCCCGCTCCCCTCTCCTTCGACGAGCTGGCTGAAGAACAACGAGCTGGCTGAAGAACAACGAGCTGATGACTTTTGTCACACGGTTCTGTCTCGACAGCACAGAAAACGCGACTCGCACTTTTTCGAGGATACGGACGGGCTGCTCAAGCGCAAGCACCCGTACGAACGTGATATCGTGCAAATCGTTGTACCTAAAACGTTAAGAGCTCGGATCTTATCGCTAACGCACGACCCCGTTGTTGCAGGACATCCAGGACAGAACAGGATGTACTACATCCTAAGACGAACGTACTACTGGCCACACATGGCTGTAGACGTCGCGGCGACAGTACGGAACTGTCGACATTGCGCGAAGAACCGCGTTCGGTTACGTAAGAGGCTCAACCGCCTCAAGCTGTTTCCGGCAACGGCACCGCTAGAGTCCATCGGTATTGATATACTTGGACCTCTACCGAAATCCAAGAAGGGACGCAAATACCTTCTTGTACTTACGGATCGTTTCACGAAACTTACGCAGGTCGTTGCGTTACGAAGCGTCACCGCCTATGTCGTGGCCGTTGCCTTTTGCGAGGCCTGGGTATTCAAATACGGAGTGCCAAAAACACTACTGTCGGACAACGGTCCGCAATTCTCTGCCCGATTCTTCCGGTCTGTTTGTGAAGTTCTTGGAGTAACAAACCTCTTTACCTCAGCTTACCATCCACAAACGAACGGACAGACCGAGCGGTACAACCGTACTATCGTGGATATGTTACGAAATTACGTGAACGAGCACCAAAACGACTGGGATGTTTACGCCGGAGCGTTAACGTACGCTTACAACTGTCACCTGCACAGATCTACAAGGACAACCCCTTTCGATTTAGTGTTAACGCGACCTCCGCCAGAGTTCTCTTTGCATCAGTCGGTGCGACGACGTTCTACTCCGGACGCGACCGCTCGCGACGATTTCAGAAAACGTTTGGACGTGTCTATCCAAAAGGCATACAAAAGCCTGCAACAAACGCAAGCGCGTTATAAACGAGACTTTGACAAGCGAGTACGCCGCGTCAAGTCAAGGATAAGAGCTAGAGATTTTATCTTCCTAGACTCAACGGACGGGGCGACAAAACCCGGCAAGCTGCAGTCCCCTGCCGAAGGGCCGTACAAGGTCCTGCGACAGGACAAACGGACTCTAACAATCGATCGGAACGGTGTAACTGAACTTGTCTCCGCGGACAGATGCGTCTTTTCGCCGCCCCCGATAGGCGCTCGTACAAACGCTGCCAAATCAGCGACAGAGCCTACGGCGGAAAATTCGAATGCCGAGGCACATCCTCCAGGATCAAACGAAGCGCCTCACGCATCTGCCGCCGACTTTGCTCAGAAGGTTCACGACGGACCTACGTATACGGTGGATCGCCTCCTGGACCACCGTACTCGAGAGGGAAATGTGGAATTTCTCGTCAAATGGACTGGATACGCAAAACCCACATGGACTAAACGTACCCATGTCCCCGAAGAACTCGTCAGTCGTTGTCGACAACGCCTCCATCGCAATACGCGAACCCCTTCAAGCCAAAAGACACGGTCACGATTGGCGTGACTGGGACCTCACGCTTGAGGAGGGGTCCCAGAACTGCACGCTGCAGTAGCAACGTTCGAGAGTTTCAAGCTCTTCGAGGTGGCACGGTCCACGCGCGATGAACAATTAATTCAGGGTTGGTCGAAGAACAACACGATGTCGAAAGAACAATTTGTTTTATTGTAAGACTAACCAGAATGGTGTTAGTTAGGCCAACACGCGCTTTAGCAACGCATCATATTCTGCGACACGAGACCCGAAGGGCCATGCACGAGTGCCAGCGGGCACAATGGAACAAGTTCCAACGACGAATTAACGACGGGCATAGTGACCTGCAGTTCGGTCTCGGTGATACGCATCCTCGTCTCCCGATGAAACACGACGGAACTTCTCCCATTCGTACGCCAATCTTGCTCTCGGTAGCGATTGAGCGGAAGTATCGGCACGGCCGAGCAGCGACGTTGTGGAACCGATCCGCAAGACGCCCTCGCTCGGGGGGGATCCTGTGTATGGATATCCCGGGACGCGACAGCTTCCGAATGCTGAACAACTTGGCGTGGCACAGTACCACTCGTAACGGCGCAACGTCATAAGGCCACCGGGCTTGGTGACGTTCACGGTTCCAGACTCCTCCAGAGCAGACCGGCGCGTCGGCTTCAGGCTCGCAACACCGAACGGCACGTTCGATGCGTGATCACAGACCCTCGATGGGCCTGACGCCGATGAAGAGCCCACGACGAGAGGACCTTGCTTGTCCACGATGTTCCCCGACGAACAAACGACAGGATCGCCTCCTGAAAAATCTTGGGACATACGAACAGGCCCTGATGGCTCTGTAACGACGGGGAGTCCCGACGAGACGGAAGGAACCTCGGTGGTGACGACGGCAGGCGGTCCTACCGACGCGAGCCCAAGCGTAGGCGGGGCACTCGAAACAGGAACAGACGGCCTGTCCGCGAGCGATGGCGCATGCTTTCGCACAACGTTGTCGTTCGGAGATATCGCGAGCGAGGCGGATTCGCGCGGGATACGTCTGCGTCACAAAAAGGACGCCGAAAAACATGATCTGTTAAGTCAGAACGACTGCGCGGAGCAACCGGTGACGCCCGCGGTACGAAAAACGAAAGGAAGCTCGCACGGCTTACCTCATGCAGAAGAACAACGGAGTGTGATCGAATCGCAATGAGAAATGGAGAACGAGTCGTGGGACGACAAACTGAAACGAGACGGACCGATCGTCTACCCCTTCGCTGCGCGCGGTCGCACCAGATGCTGCGCTGTCAACATATTCGAAATCCGACGGCGAGATGCACGCTTGGCAAAATACGTGGCCAAACGAGGACACACGTGTCGGCAGCTGATTTGTCCTGCTTAATTTTTGCGCAAATTTTGAAGTGGGACACATGAGTCCTTAGCGCACGCGCCTTGCCTAATTTTTCGGAAAATATTTTTGCAAAATTTGAGCGGGGCGCTCAAGGCGAGGAGGGGGCCATGTGGTATATCGCCAAGTGTCCACTAGTGTACATACTGTACTCGAACACCCGATGGTGTATGACAAGGACCACATTGGTTAATTCCCAATTCGAATGGTAATTACCTTAACGCCCGGTAAGTTGGGCAGCGCAATTCGCGTCCGTGTACGTACTGTACTCGAATCATACCGTCTAATGTATGATACCGGCGTACCTCGCTGGCGCCCAAGTGCAGGACCGTTACTGCCCGACGTGTAGTCGTACTGTTACAGTTTGGCACTGTAAGAACGGGGACTACAGTAGTAGATATAATAAAGTAGGGAAGGGGAAGGACTCGAGGAGATCATCGATCAACGCAGTGGCATCATCTCGAGGGCCGACTACTTTGTCCCTTGGTTTTGTGCCTATGTCTTTCCCCTGACTACGTTTTCGTCTTCCCCTTTTGTACATCGAGTACAACGAAAAGTACTCCACAGCAGGGGTAACGCACGACGAGCGCTCCGCAGAGCGCCCGGATTCGTCCACCGTGACGGCGTCGCCTCCGCACGGCGTCGAGTTACCCCGTCGAGGACGTCGATCTGCCTTTCGTGGCGTCGTTGTGTCGAACCCACACCGTTCTACCAAAACCTCTACCAACCAGCTACCGAACTCCCTTCTGTCTTGTTTTGTGGTTCTTACTACACGTGTGCACGACACTCGTCGCGTCTAGCACGCCTCGAACTACAGTACGACGTGTCGCAGCTCCCGCTACCCGAAGCCGGTCGAGTGCGGCACGTTCTACTACACAATGCAAGCAATTGAACGCGAAACGTTTCGATATGTACAGATCTTCGAGTGGCAAACCAAAAAAACCTCGACAGACGACCTGAGCTCCTACGTGGGTTTATAGTTCAGCTATCAGACGCGTCTCTGAAACAAAAGCTACTTTCTGTCTTTGCTCCTCGTCGCCCTGTACTGTACCCGGATCTGCATTGTCTGTGAACCTGACATGACAGACTTGGGTCCGATATCGTGACAGCATGCCGGCTCTCGACGTCCACTGAGAACGCAAACATTTGGGACTCGTGATCCATTAATTAAACATACACATGTATATATCCCTAATGTCATTTTTTATGATCAGTATACTGCACAGAACCTTCCGACTCCGCGTGTTTCGCAGTGCGTCTACCAATACCAAAACAAACCGCATATGGCCACAATACAGAGTCAGTTACACATGTCGGCATAGTTTGGCGCTACATAGCCAAATACAGGCGGATTTATTTAAACGTGAAGTCTGGTCTCAGGAGACCTCACAAGCACCCGAAAAACAGCGTTCTGATCAGTATACTGCTCAATAAAGACCATAGCTTGACCTTTCCATACACGAATGATACACAATACAGCTTACTTCTACATCGACGACATGTGTATCAAACACTTCCACGGTGATGACTGCGTAGTCTCTGTGCCACAGGTTGTTCAGAAGATGGACTCTGATGGTTCTTCGTAGCTCCATTTTCGCCGATAATCGGCTCAGTCCCTTCATTTTCGCCGTGCTCTGGCACTGACTGTCTCTCAATCTGCGGAGCTTGGTGGAGGCTTCTCAGGGATAGATGCTTTGCTGTGTGCCATACCTCAAAACAACTTTTGCGCAAGCCGGGGTAGGTTCGGATACAAAGAAATGTGCTGCAAAGTGTGCATTGATACGTCGTCCTATGTCCTCTCCAAGAGCCACTGTTTTGACCGCAAAGTGTACAGTAGTGAACCGGACCCTGTCTAGGTTGATGCCCGCTGACGGAGAGCCTCAGTCTTTTGCCGTCCTTTGAATTGAAGAAAAATAATCTCTTGCGCTTTCGCCCCTTTGCTAAGCCAACAAGACGTTTAGCCTCATTGTCAGAGATTTTGGCAGCAATACCATCCGTGCCCATGTTATTCTTTCTCCTATCCATTACCTCCAGAGATGCAGCGTAGTGTAGCAGCTCCTGTGACAAATCGAACATGAAGTACGCAGCGGACTATACTTTGTTTAAAAGATTCCTGAACTTTTCAAGGGTTTTGAATGATTCCACCGTAACGAGTAGAGACCTCCGCTTGTAGATGCGAAACGCAAAAAGGCGTTTAGCGCCATAGTTTTCAGCGTTTGAACTGCCAGTTTTTACTCCCACTTTAAATGTGACGTTGAAGACCGTAGCATTGCCCTTCGCTGCGTTGATCCGTCGACACTTGCTTTCGTTTTGCTGTAGATAGTCTGAGAAGCATGTTTGAACAGCTTCAGAGGATGAAAACAGCCTTTATCCAAAACCCGCCGGTTAATGACTTGCCAAAAAGGAAACTGAGACTCCACCAATTCTCGAACAGACCCTGTCATGAATCTCCGTATTTCATGGGGCTCCTCATACGCCCATCTCAACAACGGGGATGAAAGTGATTCAAGCGCTTCCCGGGCTAGGTTAATTGTCTCATGGGGAGAGCGAATTATAACTCTGTAGAGAACACCTGTCTCAGAGGCCGCAACGTAGATGGCAAATCGCAATGACATCACAACCAATTAATGAAAGATTTGTCCCATGTGCTCTGTGGGAATGTACTTGTAAAAGGTCTCATCTCCCATGATGCAACTGATCAGATTGAGGGACACTTGCGCCAGCGATTGACCAAGACTCGCTGGCTGCACGCCAGTCTTAATCTCCACTGTTGCCGGCACGTAGGATGTGCCCTCGACATGAATGATGTCATCTTCATCGAATGCTCCATCCTTAAAACTGTCCACCCGCAGCAGCACTATACCATCAGGAGAGCATGCCAGGTACGGTGCATCCAGCACTGACAACATCCCCACCTCAAAGAATTCTCCAAACATATCCATTCTGCGCAACGCGTGCCCAACTGCTTTCTCGTTCACACTACCCCGCATCATAGATTCCGTAGATACTTTTGAGCTGAACCATGAATTAGAAAGTATCTGGAACCACTCTTCATTGGTGCGCTCCTGCACTTCCCCCTGACCGTCCAGTTCGAGTGCAGTGCGAACTGCGCCATTGCGCATCAGAAAAGCCCCCGCATTTGTGCCAGTGATGCGAAACTGGCGAAGTAGGAACCAATCTGCACAGCGCTGTGCTGTAGTAAGGCACATGCAAGTTTGGCGCAAACAATTCTCCAATCCCTCCTTCATGCTTTGCCCATGAATGCTCTCGCCATTGACTCTGGTGAAGAGAATCTCCGCGCCCGCCGTTTCTTTTTCTTTCGGTACAGCAATCCAAGTGTTTAGGATGTCACCCACGCTTGGAGGTACAGTGTAGAGGAACCGAAGTATCTTGCAAAACTTCTCGGTACCGTGCTCCCGAACGGCAATTGCTGTCACGTTCTTCACCCCCACCCTCTTACCGTTTGCGGAAATGGGCTTTGTGGCTAGACGTACATCGGGACCAAGGCCTCCATGGTCTGGAATGACGAAGGCAGCAGGACGATCGAATTGAGCACCCTGTCCGTGCGCTCCCCTCGTCTCCTCACTCAGTGCGTCCTGACCCCCCGCCGCTCCCTCCGCGTCTCCCTCACTGATGACATTTGCGCCACTATCCCGAATCTCTCCCACTGAATCCCGCCCACGTTGTTCATTGCCTTGCCCTGAGCTCCGCTCGGATTGAGTCGTCGTGACGTCCGCGGCTTCCCCTATGTCGTTACGGTACACGTTCAAAAACGACTGCCCAACGAAGGGGTGGCAGCGGATGAGATGCTCAGGCATAACTAGAATAGAGCAAAGTCCATTTGCGTTGAGTATGTCCAAAAACGCTTCCTTTCCATACCCCCTATCGGCCGTTATGACACAACCATTCACAGCTCCTCACCCTTGTCATCGAAGATTGTGGTAAGGAGTTTGGAGACTGAGACGGTTTGAGCCTTTCCACTTCTTCTAAACCGTAACCCAAGAACAACCCGAAATAGTGCGTCGGCGATTGAATCTGCCGCGTGTCCTTCTTTGTCTGCCTTACGCTGACTGAGCATTTTCACTTGATTATCGACGGCTCTTGTGCCGAACAAATCATCGTCGAGCGTGGCGAGTAGATGTAACGGACAGAAAAAGACCTTCTTTGTTTCCCGAATTGCAAGGTTCTCGAACTCAGACAGTAGCCGAGTCTGATCGCGCTGTGAATTCCAAGAAACGCTCCCATCATTCCCCCTTCCCGTCGGTGAATAGGCCGGAAGATTTGTGCAAATAAAACGAAGGCGATGAAGAGGAGGGGTATCATTTCCCAAAGCACGCATAACAAGAACAGCTTTCTCAAAGCTAAATCCCGATGTGTGACTAAAGAGCATAACCGAGAGAAATCGATACATGTCGGGCATCGTAAGAGGATCCTCTTCGCTTCGATGCATACGAATGCTCTCGTTGATCCAATCCAACATTTGCCGCAACAACCCCTGGCATAACAGAGTGACAAAACCGCAACGACCAGGCAAAATTCCTCTCACTGCGCACTCTGTGATATGCTTCTCGACTGCATTTTGGCAGAACAGTCTTGCTCTATTCCCAACCACGATGTTCGTAAACTCTTCCTCCATCATGACTGATGCGCACTCATTATGTATCACCTTCCATCCTTGTGACGGGTCCGATTGATTCCTTCCACCCCATGTTCCACCTCGACCTCGGCCACGTCCCCTTCCACGCCCACCACGCGAACCACTTCCTCCTTGTAGTGCAATGCGCCTGTTAGGCAGAGACCAAGGTCCGACGGTCCAACACAAACAACAGCAACAAAAACAACAACTGCCAACGGCACAGCGCTACGGAGTGTTCGAAGCTCCCTGTCCTCTTTAAGCGGGTTTGCGGCCCGCAGTAGCTCCGATCCCTGATAGGGGGGGCAAAGAGAAGGGCCCCGCCCGGGATCGGTAAATGGTGGTAGAGACTTGTAAAGGCAACTGCTCGACGAGTTCGGAGGGGTGTTTAGATAAACCTGGTCCGATGGGTCGTAAATCCAATGCTCGAAGAGCGCCTTGTACACCTTATACCCTTGATAAGGTCTTCGACGGGGACGTCGCAACGTAGCCCGTCGGGAAAGAAGAAAACGTAGCAGCGCTACACCGTCGTACTGCCCGATGGCAAAGTACCAACAACGGATCGGTCGCAACCAGATTCCGATGGAACCAACACTGATAAAAGCACCACTGGTGCACCAACACAAAAGCCCGATGGCGAATGACGTCACGTTGCGGATCGCAATCCTACAAGGTGGGACCAACTCAAGATTAAGGGAAATTAGGATGGGGAAATAAAGGAAAATTGATAAGGAAAAAGGGGACCCCCGAGCAATAGAGGATGCCGTAGGCTTAGGTAAAAGGGAGCGTCTTGATAGAGACGGACTTCGACCAAGGCGACATTCGACTCCGGCAACTCGGGTTACCTTTACTGACTTGGTCGTCAGAGGGCCAAGGTATATATCGCCCCGCCGGAGCCACTACAGTAGCTCCCGGCGCTAGATCCTAGATCTAATCTAATGTTAAATAACTAATATGCGACTAATTAAAATTAATAATTAAAATAATAAAGTGAAATGATTTCCACTTTTGCTTGTCATACCCCATCATTTTCATCTCTTTTCACCCCCCTTTTCAGGTGCGTATTGCACTACACTCCTCGCAAGCCTCGTCGACGCGCGGCGGATCCACGGCGCGACCCTCGTGCAACGCGCGTCCCTCGTCCGACGCTTGACTCTCGTCCACCGCTCAATCCTTTCCCACCCCCCGCACTCTCTTCACCTTGAATTACGTGTTCAGTGTTCGGCAGATTTGATGTATCTTCAGGCCGATCGTCAAGTTGATTCGTGGGCAATACCGCATCTGTCGGTGAATGCGACTCTTCCTCAGGGGAGGGGACGGACGAAAAGGAGGCAGAAGATGGCATGAGACAAAAGAAATGGGCTGGGGGGAACAGGGAGGTGAATGATGAAGGAAGATTGATGGGGCTTCGGCGATAATCTTGCAGTGGTCACATCTCGGCGGGAAGTTCACCGATTTTCGATCTTGAAAATCGATGTGGTGCATAACATTTTGCTACACATCATGCCAATGATTTACAGTGGAAAAGTGACGAAGAAACGTCTTGAGGATTCTTTCAAAACAGTCTCCAAAACGGGGTTTTTGATCAGTATACTGAACATACAACATGTAACGGCAGTATGCTATTTTAAGGTTGTCTTCAGTATACTGATCAAAAAAAGCATTAGGGATATGCTACATGTACCAAAAACCATATTCGGGTTTGGACATTATCGGTTTCTATAATTGTCATAACCTAAACGGGTTATAAATACATAGTAACCGTTCCCGACCTAATTACCAATGTCTCCTTAATTGCCAATGTAGATTTTCGTGAAAAATTCGGTGTGTACAGTAGTACCTCCTACTAACGCTTTCGCGGTAAATTTAGTTTCACGAAGTGCATGTACAGTGGTCCCTCTCTATCTGGAATCTCGGTAGGTGAATATCCTCGATATCTGCATGCTACTGCTCGAAACAAGCTCCGGAGAGTTGATTGCAGGTCGCACATGAGGTATTCATGAATACGGCCTAACTGAATACAGTAACCTTCTGGGCGGCTCAATTCTGAACACTTTTCAGAAATGCAAAAATCGTTGAATTTACCAATAAAAACGATGTTTTCTTGCCCGAACTGAGGCCCGAACGAGCTTGAAAACACAAAAGGGGTCAATTGTAAAAAGTTCGCGAAGCACTATGAACGCATGTGTGCCAAAAGCATCAATCCCGACGCCGCCGTTTTGGTTCTGCCATGCGACAAGCTACCTTCACCTTCTGCAACATCCCTTCTGCGTGCCCTGGCCCACTGCGTTATCGGGATGTCATCCCAAACGTCCGTAGAAGGACCCTTTCGTGCCTGACCAAAACAAAGCTCTGCAGTGGGAGCGTGGTTTTCTTTCTCAGCATCAGACCCATTTCGGATGACTGGCACCTCAATTATCTTTCGAGTGGTGTGTCCAGGCTCCGAAACACAGTCTTTGCTACTGAACGAAACCTCTTTTTCCTTCGGAGCCTCGAGAAGTTACGCTGCTGCTTTGGACGCACTTGATTTGCGGCCTCTTCGTAACACTTTTGCAAACTTTGTAGGCGTGACGTTGGTATTTAAAAGTCGGTTGACCTTGAACTTATGGTTTAGGAGTACCTGTATCTCTGCGAGTGATTTTTGTGCACAACCACCCCGGTTTGAAATTCGACTTATTTTCTCGAGAAGGTGACGCGACTCACGTCGGGACTCTACGATGCAATCAGTTCGCCAAACGTGACTCCTGCGGGTTGGGGATTGGTAGGTAAGGTTCCGAGGGGAGTTGTCGCTGACTTGGCTTTGTTCGAAGCGGTCCATAAATTGGCAGTTCATCGGCCACAAGCCTGCTTCAATGAAGGATTTTTGGGCAATATCTGGAGTCAGGGCACGGTGTCCGGCCACCGCCAACTTGATTTTAAAAGCCGTATTCACCCACGGGAGATGACTTATCATCAGCAAATCATCTCTCGTCTTTCCTACCGTGCGGTGAAAGTACTTGTTGATGGATTGGTCACATAGCTGCAGTAAGTGGGTGGTATTAGCGAATAGTTTAACGACCAGAATCCGAAGCTTTTCGCATTCTTGCAGCCATGCCTCTCCTTGCGGAGAGCTGTGGCCATCTACAAGCAGCGAAATGTGCTCATCAGCAGGTATCGTCTTTCGTGCATGTTCGTTAATGTGGTGCACAACTTTGACGATAACGCCCTTATCGATGGACCCATGATTGGTGACTACCAGTTCAGTGTCAGCAGGAAACTAATTTCTGTTGCACAGCCAGTGAGGTACGCCCGTGTTGTCAGTGAAGTCTGCCGAATCAAGCGGAGAGCGCCAGGATTTCATGACTTTCATCCCTGAGGCAATAATAAAAAGTGGGGCAATATTGCCACAGGCTGCTACCGCAATACCAGCTGTCTTGTTTTCCGGGATCTTTTATTCCTCTTCGCGCTCCGCTCTGGTTACTTGTCCATGAGGCAAAACACTTGGTCTTTTGTCCATACTCGCCACAGACCGCTGTCTCGTCCCAGTTCCAGATTTTTCGCCGGTCTGAAAAAAGGTCTGGGAACTTTTTCTGAAGTTTCTGGATTACATCTTTTAGCCCCATATGAGTGGTGTTTTGGGCTGCAAGCCTTGCGCTCGAAACCTGCTCCGACGCGCGAAACGTCAGTTCCTTATGTCGGGCTCGGAAGGATCGGATTGCGTCGGAGGAAGGGACACCGTTGGAAAAGGAGTTACGTCCATCCTGCGCAATTTGTCCCTGTACGCTCTTCATAAGGGCACAATCTACTGCAAATCCTCTCTCAGCAGCTTCTAATGTCCTTGACACTCCTAAGCTTTCCTCAGCGCTAGACAAAATCGGACGGCGACCAGCGAAGTGTGACTCAGGGTCTAGCAGTTTTCAAGCCTTTTTGTGTCCTTTTCTGTCAATGCTTTCTTGATGCTGCACACGATGGAAAGAGAGACGTCCGTTCGGCTGGAGACTGTTCTTGCGGGATCGCCGCGCATCAGGAAGTGATGTGCTTTTTCTCTTCCTACACGCTCGGCTTTGCGTCTGGCGAGGCGTTTCTTGTGCCCAATTGTTTGAGCCCGAATAGAGCGTGGCATTTCGCCGCAAGAGGCACCGTCTGTTGCATTACTAGGGATCAGAGAGAGTGTAGGAGGGTATGAGATGGCCGAGCGGTGGTTTTCTCAGAAGGGGTGGAGGTTTGAGGGCGGGAGTACGATGGATTGTTTTTTTAGAATTGACCCCTTTTTAGAATTGAGCCGCCCAGAAGGGTACCACAAGCATATCTTACTCATAAAATGCCTCATACAAGGGCATTCTATGAGACGAAACTGAGCTATGATAACTTTATTAGTTATAGATGTGGTTCAATTTCCAGTTTTCCCGGGCAATCGAAATTTGACACATCTCAAACACGCAAACCAAGCCAAGCAGACCCACATTACTCAATATTTTGGTTAAACTTATGGGATTGTTACACATTTGGGATGTATATGAAACATCCCCAGTTACTGAATTTACACCGTAACTGAATATGGAAGGAAGCAACCATCCATATTCAGATATCGAGGGATCACTGTATATCGAAATGCAAACACGAATGACTTGTGTTTTGGGCGCCAAAACATTCCCAAGAGCCTCAACGTTCATCACATCGGCTATAAAATGCCACTACACTCCCAGAAAGCCCTTGAAAATAACCGACGGGCTCACAGAGTCCCATACAGGTTCCATCGTTGCAAAGATGGAATCACCTGATATCCTCAAACTCCAACATGCAGTCTTCCGGCATGTCACAGTGCTGCTGAGCGTCGTCAATTGGCTTCTTTCGCACCGGTCAGGCGTTTGCAGGAGGAATGTCTCGCACAGAGTAGAGGTGAGAGACGCTTGAAGACTCGTCTCCGAATTGGAAAGGGAGCAGCGCCTCAATGAGATTGCAAAGAACGTGCTGAACGGTGACGCGTGAACGAGGAGGGGAAATCGAATGGAGAGGATTGTCTGGGACAGAGCAGAACGAAAGCTGAAGAATCGAAGCGTTTGTTTAATCCACGAGAACTCTGTGGTCTTCCAGAGATCTTCTCTCTCCAAAGTGGGAGTTTTTGAGAACTTGTCTTAAACTGTGACTAGTGAGAAAGCATTCGTATTGCGAAAGCTGTAACCTCATAGACACTGTAAGAGGTTACGATCTTGAGTGGAGGTAGGGAGATTAAAGTTTTGAACCGCCACCTTAATAGTGACTTAATGGAGATATACGATATTCCTAATTTGATGTAGTGCCTGCTAAGATAAGCATATCAGAGGGCCTTTGGCCATGAGGTGGCGAAAGCCATTTCGCCCAATAAGAACGCCCCGGACCGCTGCCGTCCATACTTGGACGGCTGCCATTGAGCGACGAATCTAGCCGGACCAAAAGTGAGAATTTTGTATGCGCACCATCGTAGATTTAACTATTAATTAGTAATCTACACTCGACGGCAGCGAGGTATCGCGCCCACCAGTCTCGGACTGGATGACATAAAGTTGTGTGACCGGAGGCAGCTCGCCCCCTCTCACCGGAGAGGGACACACTCTTGATCGCGTTTATTGCTCACCTCGTTCAGTGCCCATAACATGACCAGATTTCACAGAGATACTGTAGACATGCTCATGTACTGCTTTGGTTGAGAATGCCGGGCCACGGCGCGTAATGTTATGATAACCAGTAATTGGCAATTATGCACTTCTCGTAAAATGACTGCGTTTTTGAAGGTTGTTGAATGGAAGCGTGTCTTGCCGCTGATGGTTGAGCTAGAAAGCGGTGGCCTAAACTACACGAGTTGCAGTGTTTGGGTGGTAGATGGCTTTTGAATGGCTTCGAGTGAGCAAGTTCAGCAGTTTTTTCAATTAAAAAGGTCGATTAAGTACTAAGGTAACGGACATTTTGGCAATTAGGTCGGGAACGGTTACTGTACCACCTCTTCTACAGTTCGCATGCTTCTGTAGGCGGGTACACTGCGGTTATTTCAGGTGGTCGGCGTGTAGGCGCGAAGTCATCCTGTTGACTTGTTCGTCTACTGTCCATGCCGCCGTTCGAGATTGTCTCAAGCCTTCCACGTGATCATGACTCCGAGACCAGAATCTTGATTGCAGGTCCAGGAGAGAAAGCTCGACAATTCACAAATGGACCGCTCTGCTTTACGTTGCAGCCAGGACTCTCACTGCTACACCACCAGACTACAGACTTTGGAAACGTTGGACAGTGTGTGGCGCAGGGTGGTTGTGTCTACCCACGGATTCCGCGAGGGCCTCTGTTCAGGTTTACCACCGGCATCTGATGAATGCAGTGGAACTATAAGAGAGGACACGAGTTGAGGTCATGTTCGGGTGTACAACAAAGCAAATTTCATGTGGTGGTTGTCATGAGAGCCATACGTGCACACGTAGCACACGCATGACAGCACAATTAGATCACCTCTCTCGCCGCCATCACACAGATCCCTATCCTCCTTATGAGGTAGACAGGCAATAGGCATCAGTAAACGGAGTCATCGATCTTGCCCACAGTGATTCTATAGAAACCCGTACTGTACCTTCATGGGGCGAAGCGTATCTGCTCCTCGGTTCGATCGCACAATCTCCTTTTTCAGCTGCCGTATCCTGCCATTAGGAATGCGGCGACCTGCATCGCTATGTTCTGGAGATGAGCGGTGGCTGGACGTGTGCTGGTGGCGGTATTGCACATTGCGGGCTCATATGTAGGACATAGGTAGCGTATAATTATTGCGAATATTGGACATACCGGGCAGGACAAACCGACGAGTAAAGCGGACGTCATCAACACCGTTGTCCTAAATACACTATTTAGCGCCTTACGCACGCGCGAGACTATTTCATAGGAGGGCTAAGGACACTGTTAACGCGAGGTTTGGACCAAACTCCTTGTCTTGCGAGGGAAGAGATCGCGACTGTCCTTTTATTTTTTGCGTCTCGTTTTTCGACGCGTTTGCGAGATGAGTGCATATCTCTTTAACTGTCGCTTGTGTAGACACTCCGATCTGACCAAAAGAAACCCCCAGGAACGATGCTGTTCCATCGAGGCTCTTCTCCCTCCTGGAGACCTGGGCTTTTATAGAACTACAGACCGAATTAAAGTCCTATGTAGAACTATCCATTAAACAAGGAAAGATGATTTGCACCGAGGTAGTCCTCTCCTCGCCAGGCATTTTGATTTCTTGAGAGACTATGCATTAGCACTACTGTCCAGCTATTACCCGTCAGCTGTCACTGTGGCAATACCGTATTATTAGCGAAGGGAGCAACTCGAATTGGGTCTGCACTTGGCACCCCGACCAACGCATGTATCCATCTGCATGTCCAACGGCTGCAGTTTCCAACATGCGTTTCCCAGCCTTTCATCGAAGACAATGCCCATTCATTGTCATGGCCGGATGTCCGTGGCCATACGGTCGCGGTCTTCTTACGTATCAACTTGCGACCACACATGCTAGCCTGTCCAACTGTTCGCTGCTTCCTATCTTGGGTTTCCACCAAGTGTGAACACTCACGCTCTTCCGCGACACAAGTCTCGAGAGACCACACTGCGAAAACCAGCTGGAAACACATGGCCATACTATCCTCACCCAACACGGTACAATGAAGCAGCGTTCCAGACTATTCAATACTTAATGCTCTCCGTGCCTGCCGATCACGGTGTGTCCCATTCTAGACTGGGTCAAGCAAGAGGTACGCGGTCCCCTTCTCTATACCGGCAAAACGATGAGGTTTGCTTCAGCTCTTCTTGTCCTTGCATATGCATTCTACGTCCAGGCATGGCGCTTCGATATCCAGAGCATGTTTAAGAGTGGACCGCTAACCTTTCTACGACGCCCGAGCCAGGACAATCAAGCCGCAGCAGAAGATGTTGAGCCTCAGACCCTACCGAGATACAATGCGTTTCGGGACAGACAATTACAACTCTCAAACTTACCCTGCGTCTTAGATGACATTCAAACTATTGGTGCTTGCCTATGTGCCGAAGCCCGAGATCTCAAAGGACTCAGATTCACGCGTCGAGATACAGCGTTTTGCACCTCCCTTTTACAGCTCGAACCCGAACTATGGAGGCAAGAGTGCGACGCCTTCAAAGACTCAAACGGAAACGTGCAACTGTATCGCCTGGTACATGTTGTATTCAACATTCTTGGAGAGTGCAAGCCTGAGAGAGTGGAGAAAGAAACAAGAATTGCGAGGGGAAGATTTGCGACTTCCGATTGCACCGGAGAGGAGTGCAATACGAGTACAACGGATGAGATAAGGACAAGTGCGATGCAGCCGCAGGTGGGAATATCCGGTCTCCGAATGTACATGGAGGGGCTGAATGGAATAGGAGATGACTTGACATCCGGGGCGGCGGAGGAATTGACGTCCCCTATGACGTACGTGGAAAGCAGGGTACGACAAATCAATCGTTTTATACCAGACGAGCGGGGCAACATTCTCGGAGTTCTCGAAGTGTTGTCGCGAGTTGGGGACAAGGTTGTTGGGATTTTGAGGCCAGTTCCGTCAGGCGAAAGAGGACGACATCGAAAACTGAATCACAGGATCGAATGCAAATTGAAAAATGGAAAGTTGTTGAGGGCTGTTTTAACCGGAAGGACGGTGGAGCTAATGACGAACAATTTGGTAGAAGTGGAGTTGCCACAAACAGCTGTGAAAGATATTTCATACCTGGATGCTACTGATCGCCAGAGAGGACGTCAGGGAGGACGACGGGTTATAGTGGTTGCCTCGAAGTGTCGACCGAGGAAAACTGCTGAAGGGAAATTAATGTTAATCTGCGAATGCAGGAGAAGGGGAAGGCGCAGAGGAAGTAGCAGCGGTACGGGAACAAGGTAAGCCGATTTGTACAAGCAGGAGCTACCGCTCTTCCCTCCGAGATCGTTGTGGATAAAAGTTCCATGCCGCCCCTTACCGTGCTTCGCTCAATTTGCTCAACGAGCTCGATGTAAATTAGTTTTTGACTTGGTCTGTCTGTGGGAAGAAACCGGCTTATCAATGTACCTCATCGCCTTTTGACACCGGAAAACACCTGCTGTTAAACAAACCCGACTGTCAAAGTTGCGTTTATATTTTAGCCGTCGTTGTCCAGTTCTGCTGAATCAAGGGTAGCAACACTGAAGTAGATGCTTACTCACCGAATAAGGTTCTTATGGTGCAAGGAACGATGTCTCTGTCTTTACTGAGGCTCTAGTGTCTAGGTGACAAATGACCTCATATGAGGTCACTTTTCAACTTATTTTTCTCGACTTGTGCTAGCTCAACAAGATGGAAAAAAGATACTCTCGACACGGCAGTTGACTTCTGCGTTGCGGACGGGTGGAGTTTGGTGAGATCTGCACGTCTTCTCCAGCCATTTTTAAAATGCCCAAAAAGGAGCCTTTTTTGACCAACCTCAAAACGTTTTATGTTGATATCTTCGAAACCAAAACGCCTGTTTAAAAAGTCAACTCATTATTGATACTTCATTAGATTCTTAGTCTCTCTGTGCATTGACAACCGCCATCCCAATGTTTTGCAAGATGTTATTGCCGAGCGCGTATACGTTAAAGAAATAGTGTCCAAACAGAATGTTTTAAAGTTTCGATTTAATTTATATATTTTTGCAAAAAAAGCTGGCCTCAGGTCAAATTGCTTGTCGTCTAGACACTCTAGTGTCTAGGTGACAAATGGCCTCATATGAGGTCACTTTTCAACTTAATTTTTCTCGACTTGTGCTAGCTGAACAAAATGGAAAAAGATACTCTCGCCACCGCAGTTGACTTCTGCGCCGTGGAAGGGTGGAGCTTGGTGAGATCCGCACTTCCTTTCCAGGCTTTTTGAGAATACCTAAAGAAGAAGCTTTTTTAAAGAACATCAAAACGTTTTTTGTTGATATCTTCGAAACCAAAACGCCTGATTAAAATATCATCCGATTGTTGATACTATATTAGATTCTTAGTATTTCTGTGTATTCATAACTGCTATCCCGATGTTTTGCAGGAAGCTATTGCCGAGGGAATATTGGTTAAAGAAATGGTGTCTAAACTGATTTTATAAAATTTCGATTTAATGTATACTTTTTTGCAAAAAAAAACCCGGCCTCATATGAGGCCAAGCCTGACCTCATATGAGGCAAATTGCCGGTCGTCTAGACACTAGTGTCTAGGTGACAAATGGCCTCATATGAGGCCAGTTTTTAGGCGGGCTTTTGCAATTCGAATAATTGCAGAAATTTATCGCTACTGTAGTGAAAAGCTTACGACTAGAGTACTAAACGTTGGCAGACCAGAAAACATTCAATTCCGTATCTCAATCTTCCCTAATCAACACTTTCGTCTTTCTCTTCCCAAAATTTCTTCAAAATGGTGAGCGTCAATGATCCTCGAATTATTACAGGTAACAGCGTCCACACTCGTGCAAGACTGCTCACAGCTCAGAGTAAATGTCGTCGCATGTATGGAGCCTCCTGGAAGATCAAGTTGGTCACGGGAACTGTCATTAGCATAAAAACTGACAAAGTGAAGGGTCCCAGTGTCACTTCAGTCAGGGCTAAATGGGAATTATCAGATGGCGTCAAGGAAGTCACGCTTCGCATAGCTAACATCAAGGCTGGTGAAGTGATGGACCTGATCGATGACGGTCCTGAAGATCATATCCATCAAGAAACTGACCATTATGCGCAACCGGAGCCTACAGAAGACCGCGTGACGCCACTGGAAGGAGCATTCAGCCCGAGTACGAGAATCTCCGAGAGTGACGAAATAGATTCCCAAGATGGCCTCATGAATGTCCACGGCCGGGCCTGGAAGCGTGAGGAAGTCACGATGCATTTAAATGGTATGATACCGCCGAGAAGATGGAAGGTGATTGGACCGATTGATGAGATTGTATCCCGTGGTCACAGTCCATCTCAAGTGCATCCCATGGACTACTTCATGTGGATGTTCCCACAGGAGCACTTGGCATTAATGGTCTCCTACACCAACGATGCAATGGAATCAAGGGGACTTCGCTTGACTACAAGAGGTGAAATTTTGAAGTTTTTCGGGGTCCTAATCCTTATGACTCGGATTGAATTCAGCACCAGAAGGTCTCTTTGGAGCTCACAGGAAACCAGCAAATATCTCCCGCAACCTCAATTCGGAAACATCATCTCCCGCAGAAGATTCGAGGAGCTTCGTCAGAATGTCACGTTCAGCTTTCCAGCTGACTCAAATGACAGATGGGGTATGATCAGGGACTTCATAGTCGCAATCAATGATCACAGAGCATCACATGTGATTCCATCACAGAACATCTGCGTTGATGAGAGTATGTCACGCTGGTATGGACTTGGAGGAGATTGGATTGAAACCGGTCTTCCTCATTATGTGGCCATGGACCGAAAACCCGAGAATGGCTGTGAGTTGAAGACTGCTGCATGTGGATAAAGTGGAATCATAATAAGAATTGAGAACGTCGTCTCAGCTGAGGAGACTTCTTTAAAGGATTTTGAAAGTGACCACTTACACGGAACCGCAGTGACTTTAAGGTTGTTACAGCCATGGTTTCACACCAATCGTGTTGTCTGCGCGGATTCGTACTTTGCTTCTGTCCACACGGCTGAATCACTTTATGAGAAAGGTCTTAGATTCACAGGTGTAGTGAAGACATCTACCAAGAAATATCCGATGAAATATCTATCTCATCTGGAGATTGCTGAAAAGGGAGAGCACGTCACACTAGTTCCGAAGCCGGTGGCCGGGCCTCATCTCATGGCAGGGATGTGGGTGGACCGAGACCGCAGATACTTCATTAGTTCTGTCGGAACATCCAACGAAGGAACTCCAATCTACCGCGAGAGATGGCGTACACGTCATGGCGTGACAAGAAAAGAGGAATTGTCTATCCGTATTCCCTCAGTCTGTGAGCAGTATTATGAAACTTGCTCTCAGATTGACCGCCACAACAGGTCTCGACAGGATGATCTCGGCTTGGAAAAGAAGTTCGAAGTCAAGGAGTGGTCTATGCCTGTCAACACTTCTTTATTGGCCATTTGAATTGTGGATGCATGGAAACTGTATGCAGGTGCAAAAGGAAATGGTTCTAAGATGTCTCCAAATCAGTTTTATTGTGAGCTTGCTGACCAGTTGATTGATAACAAGTTTGATCGTATATCGTTACGTCAGCGAGAATCAGACAGTGCTGTTGAAGATGAAGATGTTGGGTTTGGCAGTGGAATTGGTACTCACCTAACTCCAACCACTCGCAAGCGGAAAAGCGCATCCGGTGAGGAGACTTGTGCTCTTTATCAATCCAGGTGCAATATTTGCAAAGGTACAAAAAAGTCAAAGTTTATTTGTTCAGCCTGCAAGGTATATTTTGACAAAGAAGTATACCTTTGTCATCACCAGACTGGGCGTGACTGTTTCAAGAAACATGTCGACGAACGTCACGATTTTACTTACAAAGGTAAGTACTCCTAGTACTTAAAGCGTTCTCGGCCACTAAAACTGACTAAATGGGTCAGCATTTGAGTAAAATAGAGCAAAAAGAGATAAAAAACTCTTTTTGCCCCCTATGGTTCTATCCTGCGTCTAAAGCCTTGCTTGGAAGACCTGCAGCCGTGTCGGAATGCCCCTTTATGAGATGTCACCGTATTCAATCTCATGTTCGAGTGGGCGCTATAAAGCGTCCTGGGCTGCAAGTCACGAACAAAAACCATCGAGATCCCCGAAGGGATTTTTCGACCACTAAAGTGTTCAGCGAGGAGTTGAACCCCGGCATCTAAGACTCAGCGATCCTTGCAGACCACTGCGCTGGCTTTTCAGTTACTAACTAGTCGTTTATAGTTGTCTTTATAGTCGTTCAAATTTCTACTTCGTAAAAATTGTGCTCCTTTTGTTCTATACTTGCGAAAATCTTAAATTTTGTTTAAATTTTACTGTAGAGCATTTGACCTCACATGAGGTCAAGGGTGACCTCATATGAGGCAAATTGCCGGTCGTCTAGACACTAGCGGTGATGGGCGCTAAGGGCCATTCCATTCATCGTGATTGGCAATCATGCAATCACGCAATCACGCGATCACGACATTAATTTAACGTCGTTCTGCATCGTTCTTTTCTCCAACGTGTGCTACTTGTAGCTGTAAGCACATTTCCACGGCTCTGGAAGGGCAAAGGTTTCAAAGGAGGTAATGATGGCACGGCAAAGAGAGTAGATCCTGCATTCTGGCTTTCCCACATGTGCAACCCTGGGTTGCACAAGCAGCGCGTTGACTATCATTTCGAAATGCACCAATATTTCAATGGGGTTTAAATCTTTTAGAATTGCAAGGAGCATTACAGGAAGTTGGTGCACAAGATTAATTTTAAGTCGATTGTTTATTTCTTTAATGAGCATGACCATTTTTTAGGAAACGTAATATAAACAACCAACCATAAGGGAGCAGGCACTATTTATTGACGTGATTGCGTGATTGCTAATCACGATGAATGGAATGGCCCTTAGAGGCGGCCGCGGAGGGACGGAGCCGCT
Organism: Chondrus crispus; assembly: GCF_000350225.1. NCBI lineage: Eukaryota > Rhodophyta > Florideophyceae > Gigartinales > Gigartinaceae > Chondrus > Chondrus crispus. The sequence goes on from NW_005179159.1 coordinate 159,102, forward strand.
GCCTGTCCAGGTGCCAGCCATGACACATGTGTGCGTGTCAGAGGTGTGTGTGCTGTACATGGGAATCATAACAGTTCTAAGGGAATGTGGTGGTGGCAAGAGCATCTCCACCGCGCAGGCAATTTGTGGCCATTTCTAAAATATGGCGACTCAGGTTTGAGTTTCGTCTCCACCGCGCAAATCTGCACACAAATCTGTTTCACAAATCGTATGATAAATAGGATTTGTGTCTTGACGGCGCACATATTTTTTGATTTTGTGGCGCGTCACGTCACAAATCCCATTTTTTGGCAATACTCTTCTGCTTGAACTTTAACGTGCGCGGTGGACACGTGTGCAGGTTTTTGAATGCTTTGACTTACTTTTGGAAATTCGGCAGTTTTGTGAATAGGTTGACTCAGAGGTTCTTTTGACTCTCTGGTTTAGTCGGTTGAGGGGCTCCGGTTGTTAATCGGGTGTTGTGCCTGCCTCCCCTCCTCTCCGTTGTTCTGCAACCGACTCTTTATAGAAATCTATATGGTTGCTACATCAGCCTAGACTACACTTAAAACATATATTTATAATAAAACCCCACTAAACGGCCCCTTGTGACCATATCTTGTCTCCTCCTTCGTCTTGTCGTGGTCCTCTTCGCCGGCGGGATCCCATTAGGATCCTGCTGAGGCCGACCGGATCGTCCTCGGGGACTCTTTCTTGTATAGAGTCCCCATTTATTGGCGAAGAGGACGACCTTACGGTTGAAGTGAGCACTGTAGGGACGTGTACTGTACTGTACACGTCACGTACCGTGCGTCATCGTCCCGCTCAGCTCTTGTTTATAGTGTAAATATTACTGTCAGACACTGAGCGGGACCCTACCTTTACAACTCCTCCCCTTTCAAAACGATTTTTCGTCCGCGAATAAGTGGTTGTTGTACGTTTGGATGAGTTGTTGTGTTATTGCAGGGTCATTCTTGTCCATCCATGTGTCGTCAATTGGATTTGTGTTCTTGAAGTGCACAAGGAACTGCACTTGTCCGTTTGATATACGATGAGTGATTATTCGCTCTATCCGTTTCTTGTCTGCTCTTGTATGGATTTTGAATTTGGTTGGTTCTTGTTGTCTGCTTGGGTCTTCTTGGTATGGTTTCAAAAGTGATATGTGGAATGTTGGATGAATATTGCGGTATTGCAAAGGTAGCTCTAATCGGTATGCCGTACCGTCTGCTAGAACTTCTAGTACTGTGAAGGGTCCGATGTATTTCGGAGCAAACTTCTTTGTTCTCCCTGGATTGATTGGTAGATTCTTAGTCAATAGCATAACTTTGTCGCCAATGTCGAACTTTAATTGTTTTCGATGTTGATTAACTGTCTCGGCGCTTCTTGCGTTGGCTTGGTTGATTGATTCTTTTGCCAGGTTTGTTGCGGTTTGAAGTTCCTGAAGGAAATGATCTGCAGAGGTGTTTCTTGAGTGCAGATCTTTGCTTATATCCGAATGGACTATATCAGATATTGCGAACGGGTGTTGACCGTACTCCAGAAAGAATGGTGTTTGGCGAGTAGTATCGTTGACGTGGTTGTTGTATGCAAATTCTACACCCGGTAGGTATTTTTCCCAGTCTTTCTGAGTGTAGCTTACATAGCAACGAAGCATTTCCTGAAGTGTGCGAAATGCTCTTTCAGACTGTCCATCAGTCTGTGGATGAAATGCTGTTGAAAAGTTAAGTTTAACTTTAAGCATTTTCATAAGTTCAATCCAGAAAGACCCCCTGAATCGCGTGTCTCGATCTGAAATTATTTTCCGCGGCAGTCCATGGTGTTTATATATTTCTTTGTAGAACGTTGCTGCTATGGTATTAGCGCTGTTGTCCGATTTGAGTGGTATAAAGTGTGTTCTTTTCGTAAGTTTATCTACCACTACCATAATTGCGGTTGTACCCTCTGTTGATTCAGGTAAGTCGAATATGAAGTCCATTGATATGACCTCGCATTTCTTGGTTGGTGGTGGAAACGGTCTTAGGTTTCCAAGTTGGTTTTGAGTTGAGCTCTTTGCTTCTTGGCATTTAAGGCATTTCTTCACATAATTGTGTATCTCTTTCTTCATAGTCGGCCAAAAGTAATACCTTGATATAAGTGAAGCCGTTTTATTACTTCCTCTGTGCGAACCAAATAGTGATTCATGGTTATCTTGTAATATGGTCCTTCGGAGTTCTCCTTTTGGTATACATAGCCTTCTTTCGAAATACAACCGTTGTCCCGTTTTTGTATAGGGCTCGACAGGATCCTGGAAGTTTTCTTTGAACGATTCGTCGTTCTCATAGTCTCGTTGTAAATTCCGTAATGTTTCTTGGCTTACATTCACCATTGTGAATGCCATTAACTGTTTTACTATATTTGATGATGCGTGATGTACTTCTTTATACTGTGGAGATAGTGCATCGGCTACGACGTTTGATTTCCCTTTGATGTAGTCAATAGAATAGTCGAATTCTTGCATGAATTCCACCCATCTCGCTTGTCTTCTGGATAACGTTTTCTGTGTATCCAGATATTTTAACGGATGGTGATCAGTCATAATCTTGAATTTAGAACCATGTAAGTATGGTCTCCATGTATGTAGGGCATAGATGATAGTTAATAGCTCTCGCTCATGCGTACTGTACCCTTGCTCTGCTGGATTTAGTTTTCTAGAAGCGTATGCTACAGGACGACATCCGGATTCGTCGGTTTGGGTCAGTACCGCTCCGACACCTGTTTGGGATGCGTCTGCAGTTAGTTGATATGGTAGATTGGGATCTGCACATCTTAGTACTGGTGCTTCTGTTAATCGCTTCTTTAGCTCCTGAAAAGCTAACGCTTGCGGCTTTTCCCATTTGAAGAGACTATTTTTTCGAGTAAGGTTTGAAAGAGGGGTCGCAATTGTTGCGAAGTCTTTTACAAACCTTCTGTAGTAATTACAAAGTCCGAGAAAGCTTTGTATATGTGTTATGTTTTGTGGTGTTTCCCAGTTCTTTACTGCTTCACTTTTTTTGGGTTTACTTTAATACCGTCTTTGCTAATGATGTGTCCTAGGTATTCAATGTTTTGAGAGAGAAATTCACACTTTGATAGCTTCCCATACAGCTTGTTTTCTCTCAAGAGGTCTAGTATTATCTTTAATTGTTGTATGTGTTCTTCTTGTGTCTTGCTGTACACGAGTATGTCGTCAAGATATACGAGAACGAACTTATCTAAATAAGGTCGAAATCTGTTGTTCATCAATGTTTGAAAACATCCTGGTGCTCCCGTTAATCCGAATGGAGTCACCAAATATTTGTATTGTCCGTACCTCGTCCTAAAAGCGGTTTTCTCTACGTCTGAGTCTTTCAGCCTTATTTGATGGTATCCAGATCTAAGATCCAGCGTCGAGAAGTATTTAGCTCCACCGACTTGATCCCATACTTCATCAATTCTTGGTAACGGAACCTGATTTTTTATCGTTTGTTTGTTCAGTGCTCTGTAATCAATACACATTCGGAGACTTCCATCTTTTTTTGGTGTAAATAGTACTGGACTTCCCCAAGGGCTTATGCTTGGTCTGATAAATCCTAGGGATAGAGCCTCCTCAATCTGTCTTTTCATTTCTTCAAGTTCTTTTCTTGAGAGTTTATAGATTGGACCCATTTTGGGTTTTGCATCTTTCTCCAAATCTATACTCATTTCAACGGATCGTTTTGGTGGTAATCCATGTGGTAACTCTTTGGGAAATACGTCTTTGTATTCTTCCATCATACCTATCAATTGTTCTTTTTTATGCGCTTCGGGACCTTCCCCCGTAATTATTCTCTCTTGTTCCTCACTGTTTTTCAACACTACATGATATATCATACTCTTTTGCTTTTTTGCTAGTCTCGCGAACTGTTTACTCGTCAGCATGAATGTAGGGTGGGATGCCCCATGTTGATGAGCCTCTGCGTCCAGAGTTATTAATCTAGATCCTTCCTTGAGGAGCATACGTTTTTCTTTCCAGTTGATTATTGGGTTGGCTTCAGATAGCCACGCCATGCCTAAATTAAGTGGTAAGCGATCCAGTCCACTACGTATGGCCGTACGTTGATGGTAGCTTCCCCAATCCGTATGTTTAGATTCTCGCAACACCGCTCCATTGGAACTAGTGTGCGGTCCCATAGTTCTGCACTGAGACTAGTTTTCTCTTTCTTCAATTTCAATTTTTCTGCATATTTCTTTGAGATTACGATCTCCTCACACCCACTATCCACAAGGATGTTACATGAGAAGTTGGCGGTACTACTTTGTACCCTCCCCATGTAAACCAGTAGGCTTTGTCTCTGTGATTTTCTCCTTTTCCTGTATGGTGAAAATGCACATAGTTTCACATTATTATTTTCTCTACTTGATATCTCAGATCTAAGGTATTCTTTTTGTGTTTTTTGTGTTTTCGTTTTTGTGTTTTTTCATTTTTCTTACGCAAGTCGGCCGTTGTACATTTTTCCACTGATGTGCCGAGATACTCCAGCGGAATTACTACTTTTTCTTATGATAAGATGCCTTGTTGTTTATGTAGGGCTTGTTGTAATGGTTACGCGCTATGCAGTCTGGTTTTGCACAGACAAAACATAACCTGTTCTCAATTCTCCGCTTTTTCTCTGCGTACGAGAGTCTATTGTTTTGGCGATTAGGAAGATTACCTATCTGCATTGGTGTTGGTCCCCCGCTAAAGTTTGAAGTAGTCCTATTCCATCCAAAGAAACCTTGATTGTTTGTGTACAAACTGTCCAGCCTATCTGCAATTTTCATTGCCTCTTGTAGTGTCGAGGGCTTTGCTCTTTCAACTTCGATACGTGTTCGAGTCTTGAGTCCTTGGCTGTAATGGAACATTTGTTCAGCCATAGTCATTGACGGAATTTGTAGTAGCCATTTCGCGAATTTTCTGTTGTATTCAGCCACTTGGGTTAGGTTACCCATTTGTTTTATATTGCTAAGTGTTTTCCTCGCGGTTAACTCTCTGTTTACTGGTTCGAAGTAGTTAAGGATCTCTCTTTGGAAGTCCTCATATGTCTGTATCGGCGTGCCGTTCAAAGTGACTAGTTCCCACCATTGTAATCCTGCACCTCCCATATAGCTCACTGCGTATTTAATACGGATGACATCATTGGGTATATTTGGTTGCGTTGAAAATATGTTGTCTAAACTTTTAAGCCAGCTTCGTACGTTTTGACCTGTAAACTTTTCCGGTTTACCTGTCTTAAATCTTTCTATATGTATTCCACTTTGATTCATGCCAGCTATAGTTTGGTTTGCTATTGTAACTTGGTTATGTAGTTGCTGGTTTTCTTGGCTAGTCTGAGCTATTTGCTCCTGCAATGCCGCGATCTGTTGTTGCATTTGCGCTAGTGTATTTTCCGTGTCCATTATTAATAACAATTTTAATAATGCAAGGTTATTGTGTCTGTGAATTAATTACTGTGGAAGCAGTTTTCTTTAAACTCAAACAATTTTTAATTACTAGGCGCGCTTAGAGTACTTCTTGTAGTGGGAAATAGTTTTCCCAATATATTTGGCAGATACCTTGGGAGGCTTGGCAATAGTGTGCCAACGGTTGATTGATCCCTTCTGTGACGCCAGGTGGACCAGTCGCAGCTGTTCAGACTTCCGCCTTATGTGCTCAGGGTCGCCTTTATGCACGTTATACAGTAAAATATTACTGTAATTAGTATGACAAAGTTCACACTTAATACCCAAATATTTTTTGTACCCCTTGTCCAAGTACTGTACTGCACTATTAAATCCGCGCGCACTAATCAGTGCACTAATGTGGTCCTCGGTTAAATTGTGTTCTTGCTAGGCTTGATGCACGGGCTTTAACACGTGGCACGTTGAACACGTGGTGCCACTGCGCGGGGCGGACCGAGGGGCGAGTCCTATTGTTGGTCCGCGGTCCAGCTCTTGGCTCTCGAGGCCGTCAAGAAAATCTGCCTCGTTTTTGAGTACTGTAGCCCGTGGTACCGTAGAAACTATCGCCACTTTTCATCCCTCGGGCGGGGGGCTCGGTTCTTTTTCAACACGTGTCACCGGTGTGACTTCTGTAATTTCGGCCTCCTGCGGCTTACTGTCGGATTCTGGCTTACACACTGTAAAGATGAATAGCAATAGCGATAGGATAGGAATAGCGGTTAAGATTTGGTTTGCGATGCTACCAGTTTTAACGTGCGCGGTGGACACGTGTGCAGGTTTTTGAATACTTTGACTTACTTTTGGAAATTCGGTAGTTTTGTGAATAGGTTGACTCAGAGGTTCTTTTGACTCTCTGGTTTAGGCGGTTGAGGGGCTCCGGTTGTTAATCGGGTGTTGTGCCTGCCTCCCCTCCTCTCCGTTGTTCTGCAACCGACTCTTTATAGAAATCTATATGGTTGCTACATCAGCCTAGACTACACTTAAAACATATATTTATAATAAAAACCCCACTAAACGGCCCCTTGTGACCATATCTTGTCTCCTCCTTCGTCTTGTCGTGGTCCTCTTCGCCGGCGGGATCCCATTAGGATCCTGCTGAGGCCGACCGGATCGTCCTCGGGGACTCTTTCTTGTATAGAGTCCCCATTTATTGGCGAAGAGGACGACCTTACGGTTGAAGTGAGCACTGTAGGGACGTGTACTGTACTGTACACGTCACGTACCGTGCGTCATCGTCCCGCTCAGCTCTTGTTTATAGTGTAAATATTACTGTCAGACACTGAGCGGGACCCTACCTTTACAACTCCTCCCCTTTCAAAACGATTTTTCGTCCGCGAATAAGTGGTTGTTGTACGTTTGGATGAGTTGTTGTGTTATTGCAGGGTCATTCTTGTCCATCCATGTGTCGTCAATTGGATTTGTGTTCTTGAAGTGCACAAGGAACTGCACTTGTCCGTTTGATATACGATGAGTGATTATTCGCTCTATCCGTTTCTTGTCTGCTCTTGTATGGATTTTGAATTTGGTTGGTTCTTGTTGTCTGCTTGGGTCTTCTTGGTATGGTTTCAAAAGTGATATGTGGAATGTTGGATGAATATTGCGGTATTGCAAAGGTAGCTCTAATCGGTATGCCGTACCGTCTGCTAGAACTTCTAGTACTGTGAAGGGTCCGATGTATTTCGGAGCAAACTTCTTTGTTCTCCCTGGATTGATTGGTAGATTCTTAGTCAATAGCATAACTTTGTCGCCAATGTCGAACTTTAATTGTTTTCGATGTTGATTAACTGTCTCGGCGCTTCTTGCGTTGGCTTGGTTGATTGATTCTTTTGCCAGGTTTGTTGCGGTTTGAAGTTCCTGAAGGAAATGATCTGCAGAGGTGTTTCTTGAGTGCAGATCTTTGCTTATATCCGAATGGACTATATCAGATATTGCGAACGGGTGTTGACCGTACTCCAGAAAGAATGGTGTTTGGCGAGTAGTATCGTTGACGTGGTTGTTGTATGCAAATTCTACACCCGGTAGGTATTTTTCCCAGTCTTTCTGAGTGTAGCTTACATAGCAACGAAGCATTTCCTGAAGTGTGCGAAATGCTCTTTCAGACTGTCCATCAGTCTGTGGATGAAATGCTGTTGAAAAGTTAAGTTTAACTTTAAGCATTTTCATAAGTTCAATCCAGAAAGACCCCCTGAATCGCGTGTCTCGATCTGAAATTATTTTCCGCGGCAGTCCATGGTGTTTATATATTTCTTTGTAGAACGTTGCTGCTATGGTATTAGCGCTGTTGTCCGATTTGAGTGGTATAAAGTGTGTTCTTTTCGTAAGTTTATCTACCACTACCATAATTGCGGTTGTACCCTCTGTTGATTCAGGTAAGTCGAATATGAAGTCCATTGATATGACCTCGCATTTCTTGGTTGGTGGTGGAAACGGTCTTAGGTTTCCAAGTTGGTTTTGAGTTGAGCTCTTTGCTTCTTGGCATTTAAGGCATTTCTTCACATAATTGTGTATCTCTTTCTTCATAGTCGGCCAAAAGTAATACCTTGATATAAGTGAAGCCGTTTTATTACTTCCTCTGTGCGAACCAAATAGTGATTCATGGTTATCTTGTAATATGGTCCTTCGGAGTTCTCCTTTTGGTATACATAGCCTTCTTTCGAAATACAACCGTTGTCCCGTTTTTGTATAGGGCTCGACAGGATCCTGGAAGTTTTCTTTGAACGATTCGTCGTTCTCATAGTCTCGTTGTAAATTCCGTAATGTTTCTTGGCTTACATTCACCATTGTGAATGCCATTAACTGTTTTACTATATTTGATGATGCGTGATGTACTTCTTTATACTGTGGAGATAGTGCATCGGCTACGACGTTTGATTTCCCTTTGATGTAGTCAATAGAATAGTCGAATTCTTGCATGAATTCCACCCATCTCGCTTGTCTTCTGGATAACGTTTTCTGTGTATCCAGATATTTTAACGGATGGTGATCAGTCATAATCTTGAATTTAGAACCATGTAAGTATGGTCTCCATGTATGTAGGGCATAGATGATAGTTAATAGCTCTCGCTCATGCGTACTGTACCCTTGCTCTGCTGGATTTAGTTTTCTAGAAGCGTATGCTACAGGACGACATCCGGATTCGTCGGTTTGGGTCAGTACCGCTCCGACACCTGTTTGGGATGCGTCTGCAGTTAGTTGATATGGTAGATTGGGATCTGCACATCTTAGTACTGGTGCTTCTGTTAATCGCTTCTTTAGCTCCTGAAAAGCTAACGCTTGCGGCTTTTCCCATTTGAAGAGACTATTTTTTCGAGTAAGGTTTGAAAGAGGGGTCGCAATTGTTGCGAAGTCTTTTACAAACCTTCTGTAGTAATTACAAAGTCCGAGAAAGCTTTGTATATGTGTTATGTTTTGTGGTGTTTCCCAGTTCTTTACTGCTTCACTTTTTTTGGGTTTACTTTAATACCGTCTTTGCTAATGATGTGTCCTAGGTATTCAATGTTTTGAGAGAGAAATTCACACTTTGATAGCTTCCCATACAGCTTGTTTTCTCTCAAGAGGTCTAGTATTATCTTTAATTGTTGTATGTGTTCTTCTTGTGTCTTGCTGTACACGAGTATGTCGTCAAGATATACGAGAACGAACTTATCTAAATAAGGTCGAAATCTGTTGTTCATCAATGTTTGAAAACATCCTGGTGCTCCCGTTAATCCGAATGGAGTCACCAAATATTTGTATTGTCCGTACCTCGTCCTAAAAGCGGTTTTCTCTACGTCTGAGTCTTTCAGCCTTATTTGATGGTATCCAGATCTAAGATCCAGCGTCGAGAAGTATTTAGCTCCACCGACTTGATCCCATACTTCATCAATTCTTGGTAACGGAACCTGATTTTTTATCGTTTGTTTGTTCAGTGCTCTGTAATCAATACACATTCGGAGACTTCCATCTTTTTTTGGTGTAAATAGTACTGGACTTCCCCAAGGGCTTATGCTTGGTCTGATAAATCCTAGGGATAGAGCCTCCTCAATCTGTCTTTTCATTTCTTCAAGTTCTTTTCTTGAGAGTTTATAGATTGGACCCATTTTGGGTTTTGCATCTTTCTCCAAATCTATACTCATTTCAACGGATCGTTTTGGTGGTAATCCATGTGGTAACTCTTTGGGAAATACGTCTTTGTATTCTTCCATCATACCTATCAATTGTTCTTTTTTATGCGCTTCGGGACCTTCCCCCGTAATTATTCTCTCTTGTTCCTCACTGTTTTTCAACACTACATGATATATCATACTCTTTTGCTTTTTTGCTAGTCTCGCGAACTGTTTACTCGTCAGCATGAATGTAGGGTGGGATGCCCCATGTTGATGAGCCTCTGCGTCCAGAACTATTAATCTAGATCCTTCCTTGAGGAGCATACGGTTTTCTTTCCAGTTGATTATTGGGTTGGCTTCAGATAGCCACGCCATGCCTAAATTAAGTGGTAAGCGATCCAGTCCACTACGTATGGCCGTACGTTGATGGTAGCTTCCCCAATCCGTATGTTTAGATTCTCGCAACACCGCTCCATTGGAACTAGTGTGCGGTCCCATAGTTCTGCACTGAGACTAGTTTTCTCTTTCTTCAATTTCAATTTTTCTGCATATTTCTTTGAGATTACGATCTCCTCACACCCACTATCCACAAGGATGTTACATGAGAAGTTGGCGGTACTACTTTGTACCCTCCCCATGTAAACCAGTAGGCTTTGTCTCTGTGATTTTCTCCTTTTCCTGTATGGTGAAAATGCACATAGTTTCACATTATTATTTTCTCTACTTGATATCTCAGATCTAAGGTATTCTTTTTTGTGTTTTTTGTGTTTTCGTTTTTTGTGTTTTTTCATTTTTCTTACGCAAGTCGGCCGTTGTACATTTTTCCACTGATGTGCCGAGATACTCCAGCGGAAGTACTAGTTTTTCTCATGATAAGATGCCTTGTTGTTTATGTAGGGCTTGTTGTAATGGTTACGCGCTATGCAGTCTGGTTTTGCACAGACAAAACATAACCTGTTCTCAATTCTCCGCTTTTTCTCTGCGTACGAGAGTCTATTGTTTTGGCGATTAGGAAGATTACCTATCTGCATTGGTGTTGGTCCCCCGCTAAAGTTTGAAGTAGTCCTATTCCATCCAAAGAAACCTTGATTGTTTGTGTACAAACTGTCCAGCCTATCTGCAATTTTCATTGCCTCTTGTAGTGTCGAGGGCTTTGCTCTTTCAACTTCGATACGTGTTCGAGTCTTGAGTCCTTGGCTGTAATGGAACATTTGTTCAGCCATAGTCATTGACGGAATTTGTAGTAGCCATTTCGCGAATTCTCTGTTGTATTCAGCCACTTGGGTTAGGTTACCCATTTGTTTTATATTGCTAAGTGTTTTCCTCGCGGTTAACTCTCTGTTTACTGGTTCGAAGTAGTTAAGGATCTCTCTTTGGAAGTCCTCATATGTCTGTATCGGCGTGCCGTTCAAAGTGACTAGTTCCCACCATTGTAATCCTGCACCTCCCATATAGCTCACTGCGTATTTAATACGGATGACATCATTGGGTATATTTGGTTGCGTTGAAAATATGTTGTCTAAACTTTTAAGCCAGCTTCGTACGTTTTGACCTGTAAACTTTTCCGGTTTACCTGTCTTAAGTCTTTCTATATGTATTCCACTTTGATTCATGCCAGCTATAGTTTGGTTTGCTATTGTAACTTGGTTATGTAGTTGCTGGTTTTCTTGGCTAGTCTGAGCTATTTGCTCCTGCAATGCCGCGATCTGTTGTTGCATTTGCGCTAGTGTATTTTCCGTGTCCATTATTAATAACAATTTTAATAATGCAAGGTTATTGTGTCTGTGAATTAATTACTGTGGAAGCAGTTTTCTTTAAACTCAAACAATTTTTAATTACTAGGCGCGCTTAGAGTACTTCTTGTAGTGGGAAATAGTTTTCCCAATATATTTGGCAGATACCTTGGGAGGCTTGGCAATAGTGTGCCAACGGTTGATTGATCCCTTCTGTGACGCCAGGTGGACCAGTCGCAGCTGTTCAGACTTCCGCCTTATGTGCTCAGGGTCGCCTTTATGCACGTTATACAGTAAAATATTACTGTAATTAGTATGACAAAGTTCACACTTAATACCCAAATATTTTTTGTACCCCTTGTCCAAGTACTGTACTGCACTATTAAATCCGCGCGCACTAATCAGTGCACTAATGTGGTCCTCGGTTAAATTGTGTTCTTGCCAGGCTTGATGCACGGGCTTTAACACGTGGCACGTTGAACACGTGGTGCCACTGCGCGGGGCGGACCGAGGGGCGAGTCCTATTGTTGATCCGCGGTCCAGCTCTTGGCTCTCGAGGCCGTCAAGAAAATCTGCCTCGTTTTTGAGTACTGTAGCCCGTGGTACCGTAGAAACTATCGCCACTTTTCATCCCTCGGGCGGGGGGCTCGGTTCTTTTTCAACACGTGTCACCGGTGTGACTTCTGTAATTTCGGCCTCATGCGGCTTACTGTCGGATTCTGGCTTACACACTGTAAAGATGAATAGCAATAGCGATAGGATAGGAATAGCGGTTAAGATTTAGTTTGCGATGCTACCAGTTTTAACGTGCGCGGTGGACCCGTGTGCAGGTTTTTGAATACTTTGACGTACTTTTGGAAATTCGGTAGTTTTGTGAATAGGTTGACTCAGAGGTTCTTTTGACTAGTTGGAAACATAGGGTGACTTATTTTTGCGAAACACTAACAATGTCTACCCACTCTATCTACATCAACCCCGCGAGCCCCCATAAAAAGTCTGCTTCTCTATATTTTTACAACGTTCACTATTTGGTTCCACCACCACGCTTCAGATCTGTGACGCCCCTGGCAAACAAATCAAATAACTTCTCCAACCTCTCCTCACCGCTTCTCGACGAAGAGTTAAGCTTATCTGCAGCGCGTGGGCCAGGCCGCCGGGCAGGGCGCCGTCCTCAGCGCGCAGCTGGCCCTTGCGCGCCTGCAGCTGCTGCTTGAGCGTACGCATGCGGCCGAGCTCGCGTTCCAGCGCCACGCCGCGCTCCTTCTTCTTGCGGTTGCTGCGCCGCGCCGAGATCCGGTTGCGCTCGCGCCGCTCCTCGTCCTTGATCCGCTGCAGGATCTCGTGCACTTCCTTCGTCCCCGCGCGCGTCCCCGCCCGCGACCGGCCCGCGCCCCGCGTCCGTCGCCTCGCCGCCGCCGCCGCCGCCGCCCCCGCCCGACCCCGCGTCCTCCGCGTACGATGAGCGCTCGCGGCTGCGGTCCCACGCGTCGCCGCCGCGCTGCCGCTTGGTGAGCGAGCCCTTGCTCTCGAAATGGATGGTGCTAGTCTCGGTCGACACGCCGCTCGCCTCGAACGCCGCCCGCTGGCCGACGCCGGTTCCGGTCGGCGCCTGCCACGCGTCCACCACGCGCGGCCGCCGCGCCTGGCCTCCGTCGCTGACACCGCCGCCTCCGTCCATCCCCGACGACGTTATGCTCACCGGCGTGCACTGCCCGCCGCCAAACTAGTCTGCGCGAATCACCCTCTGCGTCCCGTCCCCGCCAATCTCGGCCAGCAGCTCCTCCAGGCTCCCCCCTCTCTGCATGCTCGGCGCCGACAACCCCCTGGAATCCGTCGCCTTTGCCCGCTCCCCGTCCTTGTCCTCCTCGTCCCCGCACCCGCCCCCGCTCCTGCTCGCACCTGAGCATGATGTGCACGCGCGCGTCGCGCGTGATCCTGGTTGTGGTGCTGGTTGTGGTGTTGTTGTTGATGCTGGTGCTGGTGTTGGTTTTGGTGGGGTCCACGTCGGCCACCACCACCACCTCGCGTTGGATGAAGGGGTGCAGCGGCAGCAGCAGCAGCCGCGGAACGACAACGGCGGCACGGTGTCGGTGCACCAGGCAGACGGGGGCGAGGAGGATGGAGGAGGACATGTGCTGCGAGGCGGAGTCCGCGAGCGCTTCGGGCGGGTGCGGGAAGACGGGCGGAGGCGGGGCCACGCGCGTGGTGGACGAGTGGAACGTGAAGGCCAAGGACGGCAGGGCCGCGGACAGCAGCGGGTCCATGTGCAGCGGCTCCACCGAGAACAAGAAGTCCAGTTGCCAGTTGCACATCACACCAAGAGCAACAGTGGCGGAGTAGTACCCTTCATGTGGCTGTGGAAAAGCATCATCTCGCTGCTCCACGCACCTGTCACAGATCATGTGAAGTGGTTACGTCGTTCGGTATTTTACACACCACAAAAGCATATTTACTTCGTGTTTTCGTCCCCGTATAGCTGTCTCAGTGCGCAAGTAGCGACAGTATGAGTCTCCGAACGGCAAAGAGAGCACGTATACTTCCTCTTTTATGCTGTTGGTCCTTGCTCGTACCAGCTCTTTTTTCGCTTCCCCGCGTTTTTGACTGGCTTCCCGCGAGGGAAAGGGATAGCTTTTGGGATCCGTAGGTTCTGACCTAATGCTACTAAACGTTTAGACTCCTTGATGACTTTGTCTACAGCGTATTGCGCCGGTATTGAGTAGCACAAGTCGTAGTACTGCTCTTTCCATGCTCGCGTTAAATGTCGCCGCGCAATGTGCTTGAACAAATTGTGGGATCCGTACTTCTCACATGTCACAGCCGTCCCATGATAGCATGGAAAACCGGAACCATCTCTCGAATGCGTGCAGCATGAAGGGGGCGTATTTGGCTCTGAACTTATAATTACACGCCTTACGCGCGTTCCGTCAACGACGCTTCGGACCGTCGCCTCCATATGTCGCGTTCCTTCTACGAACCTGACGGACTGCATATAAACTCTGGATCTCTGAATGAGAATCGCGAGGTGGTGCTCAATTTGAGGTGGGACCGGACTCTTGAAGTTAAGTATAGATGCTTGCCGCTTCAGGAAGGCAGCTCGCTGTGTGGAAATAACTCTGTCCAGCATCTTTTGCGACTCTACTGTCCTGATGTGGTTCCGCAGGGCAGCTGCCATCCCACTCTCTGCTCCTTGAGATGTTGTGATCAGATCTTGCAACAAAGAGCAAGATCTGTACAGCTCACTGTCATTAAACTTGTTAAGGTATTCTTTCATCTTCCTCGGGAAGTCGTTTTTGGCTTCATCAACCTCATCCCTGCTTGGGTTTCGAAGCGCTTTGTCATACATGCGCAAACCAACGACCTTTCCCACACCCAGCGTGGTACCGAAATTTTTTCGGACATGCAGTGGGTCCAGAAACAACTTTGCGTGCTGCATGCAGAGCTTGTACGCGGCGTCGATAGATTTCTCCTGGTCGACAATAGTCGTCCTGCCGGGTACATCAAACTCGAGGATATCGGCGGCAGCTTGGAACACTTTCTCCCATGTGTCCATTCCTTCCGCTCCAACGAAATGGGCGAATACCAAAGGGCATAATTGATGATTGGCGTCATATCCGAACACTTCGAATTTTGTTCCGTATGAGCGGCGGCCCAAACCATCGCAATGCGCGGCATCCGCTGCGCATGTCATCCTTCCCTTTCTGCAGAATGCTTCTGCGACCATCGGGATGAAGAGGAACCCCCCGTAGTATTTTCCCTCGTCTACAATGTCCGAGACGTCCACATCCTCCGCCTTGAACTCGGTGTATGATCTTTGCCTTTCTGAATATGAAAGTTTTTCCTGTTGCTTGTGTATGAATCGTGCAGCTTTGATGCGCTGGGCTTTCATTTGCGTACCAGACAGAATAAAAATGTCTACTCTGTGCCCCAATTCCCTCAGCAGACCGCAATAACCTTCTAGGGCAGCCAGGTCAACGGCTCGAGCAGCTGATATGTATCTGTTCAGCTTACGCCTCACAGCTCGCAGGTGTGAGTTTGCTGGCTGTCGACGATAAATTGACTTCGCTCTTAAAATTGACCCGAGGAAGCTGGTGGGCATGTTAGGGTTCAAGGCGAACTCATGACGAAGCGCGCGAGCAGCTTTATCAGCAGTATATGCCGGTCTATTTTGACAGGACTTGTCGTCAATTGAATTCCCATAGCACTCGTTGTTGTGCTCTTGGAACCGATTCAACTTCCACAGGCCTGATTTTGGTTGCCGATTAAAAGTGATAGTTCCGACGCAGCCCTTTCGCCGACAAAACATACGCATCATTTCAAAATTTTTCACAACATTCACTCCCTGTGGCAAACCCAAATTGCAGTATATGCTCGAATGAGCTGCTCGCAGCGCCCTCGTCCGGAAAGCTGGATTCCAAGCTTAGGGGTATACGGGACGCATCTTCGGGGAACCCAGGTCATCTCTGCTACTCTATCAGCAGCTATTTCCGCCTTTGCTCTTCTCTGACTTCTCATTTTTGACGCTCTCTTTTGCACGGAAAAAAGGCGGGCGGACCATGTTCCGCCCGCCTTTTTTCCGTTCGAATTCAGACATGTTCCGGCGGTCAAGCGGCAAACTAGTTTCGGCTTCTGCTGCAAAATCATCAGCTTCTCCTTCACTGCTGCTGTTCTCAAGTGTTACAGCTATGTATGCGCGCACATCGAAGTCATCGTCGCAAATATGTTCTGACAGAGAGGAAGGAGATTGATTATCATTATCTTCTACGGATATATTTTCTTCGTCAGTTTCCCCTTCTTGACGCATTTCCTCCTCACACGACTGATGCACTTGTTCTTGTTCAGGTGAGAGCGAGGGCTGTCCTTCCCACTCCTCCTCGTGTGGTGTCTCTTTTTCTCTCGACGCTGCCTCCATTCTCCCGCGTTCCCTCTCGTTCTCGAGGTTCTCTTGGTTTTTTTGTCTCAACTCCTGGAATATTCTTTCTTGCATCACTTCCTCAATACGGCGACGCTCACACTCACGCTCCTCCCTTTTTTCCTCTTCTTCATGTAGCAATAGTTCGAGCAGTTTTTCTTTTGAGGTTCGCATCAGCGTAAATATTAGCGTTGGGGGAACCAGCTGCGAGGTACCCTCCCCGTTTTCCATTTCCTCAAACCGAATCTCTCGCTCCGCTTGTTCCTTTGCGCGACTGAGTTTTTGCATAGCTTTATTCGCGGAGGAGCGATCTGAAGCACATTTGTCGGGATGGACAAGAACAGAAAGCTTCTTGAAACGCTTCTGCATGTTGCGCAAAGTTGGCTCCTCACTTTTGTCCGACGAATCTCCGGGATGAGCGCAGCAAAAGACGTCTATGACGGGCGTTTCACCGACTTTGACTGTCCCGAAGTGGTACAGGGCCTTCCCAGTGTCTTTGGGAAAAGACCGCATAATTATCCCGCCAAAATGTGAGATGGAAGGGGAGGAAAATGATGAGCGACAGAGGGTGACAGGGCCAAAAGGGAGATGAGGTGCGGGGGTAGGTTTCGGACGCGGGTATTTGTGGGGTGACCGTTGAGGGAAGCGGAAGCGGCAAAGCGTCTCTGAGATATTAGGGTATTGGAGACTTAATTTCTCATCCCGCGATACCCACGTTCTTTTTGCTCGGTTTTGAGAGCTCTGTGTTCAAGCGCGAAAAGTTGAGTTGGCGTACTTCTATGGGGTGATTCTGAAAAAACTGTGAGTTTCTAAGGCGGCTTTTCCAAAGTACAAGCCTCTTCCGAGACGGAGTGATACTTTACGGGTTTGTACGGTGACATACGCGATGATGGGTTTTTCGGAGGTGACGTATTGATCATATTTCCTGTTGCCCCAAGAAAAGGTCATTGTCGCCCCATGTAGAGAAAGCAAGGTCCAATTTCACCGGATCAGAAGCACGCCTTCTAGACGTGTCGCCCTATAAAAGCACTTGAAAACATAAAGTCGCATTACGAAGATTTCACTTTGGGCAGGTGTCGCCCCCTCATTTTCGCTTTTGCCCTTCTAAAAGATAAATCCCATTCAAATGCCAAAGGTGAAATGGAATGAGGCAAGAAGTGCGTTAACACATGCACATGCAAAGCCGTGGAAATGTGCTTACAGTAACAAGTAGCACACGTTGGAGAAAGGAACGATGCAGAACGACGTTAAATTAATGTCGTGATCGCGTGATTGCGTGATTGCATGATTGCCAATCACGATGAATGGAATGGCCCTGAGTTCCAGAGTGTTTTGAAAAACGGAATCAGTTTGGTCCAGGCTCTCGCAAACACAGTATTATTGTCTGGTGGATATGGAAGATGTCGATGGCAATGGGCTTGTGGCGAAGCTGGGAGCACAACCACCCCCCTAGCCATTGGTCCAGACCTGACTATTTCAGATGTTGCGTCTGCGCATACTAGAGATGCTCTGATGACCAGTGCGAATGGCGAATATGCAGTATGAGAATGGTAGTCATGCTCTTCGCCATCTGTTCAGTACTCAGATCAAATCGCGCACGTGTGCTCTCGCAGATTGATTTTGGTTCCACAGTTTTTTTCCGCGTGGCATCTCGCGTTCAGTGCAGGGAAAAGATTGGAATGAGGACAAGTGAGGAATACTGTACGTGAAGCTATTCCACATTATCCTGCAACAGGTTATTGAAACTACTCATTTGCACGTCCGGTAGAGAACAGAGAGATCGCAGTCAGACACTCTTTCCGAGATGAAAGAAATTATCGATCTGTTTGGCTTGTATGTCGTCGCCTGTGTAGACCCCTTTCACACAACTGGCGCTTCATGCGTATTACACCGAACTTCTCTGTGCAGTTTGCACGTGAAAGCCGAGTAACGCACGCGTATCTCAAACATGGTCACCACATGTCGGAATGAACTGAAGTGATCAGATAGTCTGAAGTTCACTGCTAACTTGCGGAGAGGTTTCAAGGCTGTTGATCTTCCTGTCGTTCTGCATCCTGCAATCCGTTACTGACAATCGGCCGCACATGAGTTGACCGTCTTCTGAAATTTGGTGTCCTCGATAGGACTATAACCTTCTTTTTACTGCCCACTGCGCTGTGCTATTGCTATTCGTCAAGGACGACTGCTGTACATGGTTATGCACCAGATATGGTGTACCGTATTCTAAGTGAAACAATCCTCCTTCCCGTCGTCACTCGTCGATTCGCTGGAGTCCACGGGTGCGGCAGTGTCACATGTTGATCTACTGAACTTGGTGGCACATGCACGTCGTAGATCGTTCTCATCCTGTTCTTTATCACGGTCATCCTGTGAAAAGTACGCCAGCCCAAGGTCAATAAACCACACCCTCCAGATCACTGCTCCCTCCTCATCAATCTCTCGTCTCGCCCTCATGTTCCGCGCGCCGATGTCCATATGTCGCAGTCCAGTCTCATGGAGCTCTTTAAGTGCTTCGTGCGCTGCATGTGTTAGCAATTCACTATCTCTGCTGTCAAGCACGACATTCCCACACCTCAACACTTCATTGAGCCCGTTTTCGTTTGTTTCCATGCTCAAAGATTCTCCCACATGCTCTGTCACAACCACTGTGTCTGTTACCGGTTCTTTCCAAAGCGCCACTACACGCGGTAACACTGTCCCCAACAAGTGTGGACATGTATCTGCGACTTCTTCGTATACCTCAGCCTCGTTCACGATCATATCTAATCCTTCTTGGCTAGCGCAGTTCCAGTACTTCACGGCTACTTCAATGTCACCATTCCAGCTCCGCAACACCGTCGAGTGCCCGTCCGTCGTGATGATGTCATCTGAAGCCTCCATTAAACGGCGGATCAGTTCTGGCTGATACAACGGTGCTGCATCTTGTTCAAGGAATGCGCAGTCCTGGGTTTTCGGACGCTTATGTCTGTTCTGGATACATGCTGCCATATTTGCAGCTTTAGTGCCACTACGATCAGATGTCGCGTCATTGACACGAGAGCCCAGCCCCGTTTTTTTCTTCTCGGGTTGCAAAATGATGCGACTACTTTCATTGGGCCCAGAGCTTTCACGCGGATTCTTCCTCAGGCGAGTCTGCTGAAAATCATTGAACGCTGCTTGCAATTCATCGCTGCTGTCAGAGCTGGTGTCGCTTTCGCGGAGCACCGCGATGATGCCATGAAACGAGGACTCGTCTGCGTTACATTTGTAAAGCCTTGAAACGTTGACCTCCAGTTTCCATCCGCTCCTCCCGCTGTGCGCTTCAACCTTAATGAACATGGCCTGGTTGTGGTTTGTTAAGAAGACGCACCCATTCTTCGTGTGCATGGCGTGTATCAAAGCCTGCGACATCATGCTGACGTACCAGCTCTTCCCCTCTTCTTTGTATCCGTCATTGTGCGTGGCGGCAACATGCACTGAAGAATTCTCCAGGGCAGGAGCTGGAGTGAGTGGCATTGACGGCCCCTTCACTACTCCTGCAACCAAAACAATTTGTTCTTGATTCCGGTCCATACCTTCCGAAAACAAAAACGCTGGAGAACGACGGAAGACCAAATCAATCGGTGGCGACCCACCATACCGGAACACAGACGATGGAATGCGTTCGTTGTGACCAGCGGTAGCAATTGTTGGCCTTTTGTTGAGCTTTCCGTAAACATCTGCCACAGAAGCAGATGCAGTCTTAACAATATATGACGTATCACTCTTTGTGGTTATGATTTGGTTCTGTGTTAATTGCTGTCTAGCTACAATAAAGCCGCACCCAAGCTCTACACGTTCGGTGCCAGAGAGAGAACTGATAAGAATTCTGCTATCATTACGTGCAGTTCTCACCATGCCGTCAAAGTCGGACCAAGAATTAAATCTTGTCCGCTCGGGTAAAATCTCAATTAGAGTGTTACCTGTGCTTGTATGCCCCTTGTACGCGGGAGAGACGAGCGGAAGAGTCCGTGGAAGCTGCAAGTTGACGAAAAAGTTCTCATTCTGTTCCCTAGACCAAGAGCGCAATGTTGACGGTTCCGGGGGGAACAGATGCGCCATATTCAAGAACGTAGAACTATGAAAAAGGAAGTTTCGTTCAGAACAGTCACTTGGGTGATCTTCAGAACGCAGGCGGGATGATGCTTGTCGTAAAAATGGCGCAGATGTCTTCCCGCGTCTGTCCGCTTCCGCCCTTGCACGCCCTCCCTCGCACACGGATCTTTGTTCATAAGGTAGTAGAGTTGGGTAGACCTGAAAGAAGTGCACAACGCCGGGGGAAGGGCAGGCACTACGGCTGTACTCGATATCCGATTATTTGCGTGGAACTTCAGCTCTGCTGGGGAGCTGGCACCAGTACAAAAAAACGTGAGGTACTGTAATGAAAACAGGGCGGCAGTGACGTGGTATTTTAGAAAACAGGCTTCCGTAAATACTGTAGAGGCTTCAAACTGAAGTTCAGAGTGTAGGAAAAGGCACACCCCTACAGTTGATCGTTAAACTGTGGTAGGAATGCTAGTCTCGAGCGGAAGCTGAGGCTCGGTTTCCCTGAACGTGCGCAGCGGAGGGAGCGGAACGGAGGTGATCGAGCGAGGCAAAGCGAAAGGCCACAAAAGCCACCGGGGGTCTTTTTTCGTGAGTGCGTGAATAACCCCCGGATTTCTAGTCCCTTCAATTTCCCCTTGATTTAAGTACCTGGTCAAATTCTCCTTTGTATTTTTGGGACCGGCGGCGCACCACCGCGGACAGTGCCAGTCGCTTAGGGCTAGCGCTGTCCTCGCTGTACAGTGCCCACGACATAAACAACAGACGTTTACTGCACAGACGTACAGTAACGATACAGTAAAATGAACGATTTTGGGAGATTGCCTAATCTTCCAAAATTGTGCCTCGGAGAATCGGCACCAAACAGCACACAGGCGCATTTTGGAGCGGTCACAGGAGTGAGTGGAGCCTTCTACTTTACCCTTACAGTATAGAAGTTCCTCTCTACAATACCGTAGGGCCAGAGAGTACAATACTTTGATGCATCGCATGGTTGTCCAAGTCTGAGACGGTAAATAGAGAAGGCAACCCAGGCACGAAGGGAGGTCTTCTTTTTTTTATCTTGTTCCCGTTTTGCCTCTGCGATTGCTTTTGATACTGTACAGTACCGCCAATAATTATAGCCGCACCCCACAAATATGCATTGCGGGTAAAGGAATCTTACTTTGCATAAAAAACTGCTTTGTCCTTGACGCATTCCTGCACGCCGAGTCCAAAACAATGCTCAGATTTTGAAACGCATCAATAGTTTGGAAGATATGCATCAAAAACCATTTATGGGGTGACAGTAATTATAGAGTACAGTGCTTCTAAACAACCATAACTCTGGTTCAGTACTTCGTAGGGCCACCTTTGGCCATCGCACAGTCAAAGCAACGCTTCTGCATGCTCCCTACTAACTTATCCAACGTCTCAGTGTTCATATTTTCCCAGCAGTCCATTATACATTCGAGTAGCTCATCGATATTATTAAACTGCCTTTCATGTGCGTACACTTTCCTTACCGAGATCCCCCAAAGGTTTTTTATAGGGTTGAGGTCAGGGGACTTGGCAGGCCAGTCCATAACGTGCACTTCCTCCTCTTCAAACCATTCGTAAACGCGATTAGCACGGTGTACAGCTGCACCATCTTGCATAAACGTCCAGCTAGGACCGAGCTCTTGATCAACAAAAGGAAGGAGATTGGTCTCGAGAGTCTGAATATGCTTGAGCGCATTCTGCTTCCCTTCTAAAACGACCAAGTCACACTTCTTTTTCCCAGCAAACGCACCCCAAACCATCACCGAATCACCTCCTTGCTGGCGCTTTGAAAAAACCTTTCTATCCTTTCGTAAGTCATGCCAATAAATCGCGAAGCCGTCTGGTCCGTCGAAATTAAACTTCTTCTCGTCAGATCAGACTACATTTGCCGAATCACCAGGCGTCCAGGTCACCTTATCTCGAGCCCAACTTTCTCGCGCGATTTTGTGGCGCGGAAGCATCATTGGTGCGCGTGCCATGCGCATATACCGAAGGGTGGGAGTGCTGCTGAGTATTGCACGCACGCGGCTGGACTTAACAGGGAGCTGGAGTGTCTTGACAAGTTCTGTTGATGTCATTTCTCCCTTGTGCGCCTCTCGGATCAGCGCCCTTTTTGCCTGCGCAGACAGCGTAGGCTTCCTCCCGCTCCTTTTTTGTTCCGTAGAGCTCGGGGGCTTTCAAGTAGTTAGCTACTACTTTTGCGGACCTGCCTAGATGCTTGGCGATGCGGCGTATCGACCACTGAGCATCATGCAGGCCCGCAATTTTTCCTTTTTCTTCAGCCGTTAAGGATTTACCGCGCGGCATAATTGGGGGGTCTGTTGGGTACTTTTTTACACGGAAGGCTGCTTGTGTTGAAGCGTATTGTATTGGGCTTTTAACGCGCTAAAGAACGCGGCAAGGAGTCTTTCGGTTGCCGAGTTCTTGGCGCGAGAATGTACTGTACTCTATACTTAATGTCACCCCATGAATACACATGTATTAATATCTGCAAAAGTATTTATGCTTTGCAAAATCTGATTGCAGATTCGGACTCAGCACGCATTGTTTTATCAAGAATGTTGTTGTTTTTTATGCAACGTGTGCTGCGTGCCACAGCACGGCACAAATTGGGGGTGCGGCTATAAATAATGGCGGTACCGTACCTGCAGCCAAAAGCAACGCAATTCGCTATGCCGCAGAAACCGCGCTAGCGGTCCTGAAACTGCTGTGAGAGGTCTGATATGATGTTGTTATGCTTTTCCCGTGAACGCATCTGCGCAGAATCCAACGGGAAGCAGGGGATTGGTGTGCTCTGGCTGTTGACCAAACCATTACACTTTGTTGACATCAGACACGGTACCTCGCTTCACAATACCGTATACCGGGCAACATATCAAGAGCATGATGAAAAGAAAGTGAACTTCCTTCCCATCCATTTTTACCTTGCAGTCGAGTGTGCGCTGTTACAAAAACGGAAATATTGCGATAGAATTCACTATTCGCCATGTGGCGGAGATGCTCTCACGACCTAAACGCTGCGAACACACTCCATGTTTGAGTGAAAAGCGTGCCATATAAATGTCCTGCGTGGCTGGCGGGTGCCTGCCGATCTGTGTACAAGGGCAGACATGGGCAGATACTCTCCTCTTCTGCCCTTACTGTATAAAAGGCCTGTCTTTTGGTGGGCCAAACCGCCGATATACTGAAGCCCATCGAAGTGACCGGTCTGCACGAAAAATTCCATTGAGGTTGACGCCCTCCCCTGTCCTCTCCTTTATATGGCTTACCCGTACCCCCCATCTCCATTGGCGGTCTCCTTCTCCGCCGGGGCTACTGTAGCCGTTCAGGTCGGAGTCTTCTCGCCGGAACCGACGTCGGTCGCGCGCATTGCGGCCTCTGCGGTTGCTTCTGCGCGATTCGTCCGACTCGGTGTCCTCGTCATCGGAGGGGTATCCACCTCCTCCGGCATCGCGGTATCGCGTACAGCGTGATTCGCGGTTATCATCGGAAGAGTAACCGACCCCTCCGGCATCGCGGCATCGCGCGTAGCGTCCGTCGCGGTTCTTGCGCGTCGCCCTGTGGCGAGGTCTTGTGTCTTCTTCCTCGGAGGGGTTTTCTGTACCCTTCGAGGTGTAGCCTTGAGCGCCGGGTGCGCTTCTTCTGCTCGACCGATACGGCTGTCGCTTTTCTGTACCGAAGCGCCCCAGGCGGTTTTCTGTCCCGCGGGGGCCAGCCGTATCGGCGAATACGGGAGGGCCATTTTCTGTGGGCCCTCCTGTAGCACCATAAATTGGTGGGAGGTATATGGTCTTACCCTCCGGGTGAGGGGCCGTTGTACCGATCTGGGGTGCGGCGCCGATCGGTTCAGCGTGCGTTAGCGTAGAATCCGGAGCGGTTGAGTCGCGCTGCACGCGTGCGTCGACTCCTGCTCCGACGAAGGTCGTGGCCAGAAGATTGGCCACGGCGGAGCTGATCGCTCCCTTTAGAGCCGTACCGGACGGGGATTTTTCATCCACAGTGGTGAGCGCGGTCACCACCTGGCATTGGACTTGAGCGGGTAGAAGTTCGTCCAAAAGCGGTGATATCGCGCTGCGTATGTGCGCGTCCACGAGTGCGGGCACCGTTCGGTCGAGGCATACGCGCGCTACCTGGGAGAGTTCCGTAGCGAGGAACTCCTCGACCCAGGCCTGGATGTGCGGCTGAATCGCGTCGACCATCCATTGGACGCGATTCTCAGTGCCTGCCGACACGGCCGGCGTAACATCCGATGCGGACGCTCGCGTGCGGCCCGGTCGCGGTGGCGGTCGCAGCAGGGCTTCCGGGTTCTCCACCCGGGGGCGCGGTGCGCCACTGCCACTGCTGGTGCTCAGACGCCCGGAGGCGGAGTCTCCGCCTTCTTCCGGTCGGTTCATCGTCGAATACGCTTCACGATCGACGCTGTGATTTCTCAACCTTTTCCGCCCGTACGGTTCTGCACACGATCGAGTGACTACGCGTGCGGCTCAACCTCTAGAGTAATTCCCTCCAAAAGAGTACCAAAATGTGGGATAACTCCTCTCCGCCCTGGGTTGGGTGAGAGGCGGAGGCTTCAGCGAGGGAGCACGCGACGCGGACGCGACGCGTTAATTGAACCGATCGGACGAGCTCGCGAAAAGAGAGTGGCTCACCGGCCGGTTACGCGCAGTGGCCCCGTGGTGCGTGAACGGGAGCGACCGGTAACGGGTTAGAAGCCAGCGCGCGCGATAGACAACCGAAACGGATGTATATACGCGCGAAAAGGACGGGAGCGAGCTTGCCCCAGTTTACTGGTGGGGACGGGTGTCAGGTATTAACCCCTCAGAGGAACGCCTCGGACACCTGTCCCAGTATACAGTACCTGCCGCCTAGTGCATACCAGGTAATGTACGCCATTCAAAAACTAGCCCCTCAATTCCTAATTACCGCGCGGACGCTGCAGCTACACGTGTGTACCATTGTACACACGCGCTGCTTACAGACTACTGCACGGATGCCACGTGTGCTAGCGTACACGAATAATACTAGCAGACTACCGCTTGGCCGACACGTGCACTACTGTACACGTACGCCAGATTACGACCGCTCGGCACGCGCGCGATCCCTACACGTGGGCACACCCGCCCACGTGTCCACCGTGCACGGCCGCACTGTTAATAATCTCCCCGCGCGCGCGTCCGTCGTTATACTACAGACGTCGTCCGTATGATAGCGGCGAATCAGCAAGTGCACCAAACCGGGCCACGAAATTGATCCAGCGCTCCTTAGCCATCCGGATTTTAACGCCGTCATCGTGTAAGAACTGTAATGGCGTTCCGCGTCACACTGCAAGAAATGAGCTATGAATCGTACAGCTACGCCCTCGTTGAGGGGCTGTTCATTAAAGTTGATGCTGATGTCCTTGAGAAAGGACAGCAGCGTTATCGGGGAGGAACCATCGAAGTTTTTCATCGTAGGCCCAATTCCTTGGCCGCGCTTCACGAACTTGACAATTCGTCCGGCATCGTTCTCCGAGAAGAGAATAGAAGTATCGTCATGACGAAAGAGGCGATAGTCGACAACGTGCCTTAAATCTTGAAGTAGGGTCTTCGTGGGCTCGATACCAGGCTCTAGAGGTCCCAAGTGGCCGAAGGGCGCCACCGCGAGTGGCGGAGAAGGCGTTTTCGGTCGGTATGGAATCTTGTGGGACACAAGCAGAGGGGCCGTGGCTCGCGCTCTACGAGCGTGAGCATCACGACGAAGCTCATTCGGTTCCAGACAATCGGAACCTGTAGGAAAAGGGTCGAAAGGTCGCAACAAAACCAGACCCAGTCGTGACACGACGCAAGCGTTCGCAGACGTTGAAGATATATCCGATTCTCTCTCTCGCAGCCAATTCGCGCGGCTTCGTTGCTGTAGCATAACCGCCGGCTACTGTACTATACATTAGATTTGGAATTAGATTCAACGCTGTAAGGCACGGACCTTACAGCGTGCGCGCGCGCCTACCTTACAGCGCGCGCGCACCAACACGTGTACCCCACGTGTAGCATACGGGTGCTGTCAGCCCCGACGGCTGACAGCGTTACAGTGCGGGCCGGCCCGCACTGTCTACAGTAAGCCGACTACAGTACAGTCCGTACTGTACTGTAGACGCTTAATTAACTTGTACAATAAATATAGGGAGCGACCGCCGGTGGGGAGGAAGAAGACAGGCAACCCTCCACCGACGGTCGACCACCCAGCTTACTCTACTCACACCGCCGTTCCGCGAGTAGTGACCACCGAGCGGGTAGTGGACGCGCGCGACACCGCGGCGAGCTGCGATCCGCCTCCGCCTGTCAGTACCGGATCGTCAACCGGTACTGCTCCGGGGCGTCGAGGCGTCGATCCGCTCGCCTACGCGCGCGTCCCCGCCGACCACGCTCTACCACCCGCTACCGGCCCGCTTCCGGTGGCGTTGGTTGGTTCAAGACCCTCGGTACACCGATCCGGGGTCTTCCGCCGAACATCGCGAACACCCCCTCCGCCGGGTGTGGGGTGTTTATGCGACACTGGTCTCCCGACCTAGAAGACCTTCAAGATCACGCCGAGAAGGTTGTCCTCTACCTCCGCGTCCGTACGCGTTGAGATGAGCGCCGAGTACCCGACCTCGATCCGATCCGAGCCGACGGATGTGCGAGAGGCCGCGCTACGCGTCCAAGTCGGCGACGGCGTCGCAGGTCCTCGGGACCGCGAACCGTCGCCCGACTTCTCCGAAGGACGCGCTCGCGCGATGTACGATCGCATCGCCGAGTACATCGAGGATGTCCGGACATCTCTCCGTATCGATGTCTCCGACAGCGTCTACGCCCGCTGTATGGAAGAGTTGCGCTCCCTCCGCGAAGGAAGGTTCGAGCGCGTAACTCAGTCCTTGGAGAACCTGCGTGCGCTCGTCGACCAGCTCCATGCCTGTGTGGTGCTGGTCGAGGACGCGCGCATTGATTCCCCCGCCGTAGAGGTTGCGGGTCGACCCGCGAGTGCAAACTCCGGGGTTCGACGAGACCGGCAACCCTTCCCATCTGCCGAACAGATGGGAGCGTTCGCGCACATGGCGGCAGAACTTAACTCAACGCGCCGCCGTGCCCGTGAGATGGAACAGACCTCGGCCGAGAGGCCGCCCGGAGCCTCCTCGAGTAGGCCCGGTGCCACTGTTCCTCCGGTCGCGTCCGGATCGCAAGAGTGGCGTCCGGCTGGTGCCGTCACCAGCCGGACGGCGGAGGACATCAAGCCGACGGCGGACGCGAACTTCGCGTCCGAAACTCAAGCCCTGCCGCATGTCCCCGGAAGCATGCGGCAGTCACGACGGGTACCGACCGAACTCGACCAGGACCGTGGAGGAGTCGCCCGCGGATCAGGGGAACCGATTGTCCCCTTCGATCCTCGCTGGGGCGGCTACCAGCCGGCGGATCTTACCGCGCATCCCGGCCCCGTCGACATCCGAACGTTGCCCGTCACGCCGTTCGGAACGTTGGGTCCCGCCGAACCTGGGGTCGAGCCCGTCCACACCATGATACAGGAGTTCAGCGCCGTCGCGAACTACTGGATGTATCGGTTGGACAACACCTCGAGGCTCGTTACCTCGGGTGACGCAGGACAGATCGCCAAGTACGTCCAACGCTGCCGTGGGCTCCGCCCCACGATGAAGAGCTTCGACGGTACTGATGCGATTCAGTTGCTCCCGTTCCTGAAGGATATCTGGATAACCTTCAATGCCCAGCACCTGACCGAAGGTGTGGCAGTCCGTGTCTTCGCTCACTTCCTCGAGCGAGACGCGGAGCGGTTGTATACGAGTTACACCATGCGCGCCCTCCGCGCCGGCCAGCTCCACGACGATACGAGCTGGCCTGGTCTCGTCAACCAATTTATCAAACGCTACCTAACCGAGGACGTGTTATGGGAAGCGTTTGATGCTG
Organism: Chondrus crispus; assembly: GCF_000350225.1. NCBI lineage: Eukaryota > Rhodophyta > Florideophyceae > Gigartinales > Gigartinaceae > Chondrus > Chondrus crispus. Next base: position 187,276 of record NW_005179159.1, read on the forward strand.
TTGCGTCGGCGCGACAGCTTCCTCACGAAACCGAGAACACGTTCGCGGACCGGCTGGAATCCGCCGCGTTCCGATGCACGGCCGTGTTCTCAGAACAAGCCCTCGCGCACTATTTCGTGCGCGGGTTTTCCACTGCGACCCGAGCCGCAGTGGCAGAGACGATGCAAAGGTTGCCCGGACAACAGAAGACCGAACTCTCGACGATTCGCCGTATCGCAACGGCTGAGGGAACAACCTACCGCGCCCGCCGCGGATTGCCGCTGCCGGATCCGAAGCCGGCAGCGAAGGGAGTCCGAACTCCGAGGTCGCACGGAACAAGTTCGCCGGCGACCGCCCTCCACATTGGAGAAGATGAGTGGCAGGCAGACCCTGTCCTCATTACGCAAGGTTTCGACCGCGCAGGAGGCCGACCTCCTACGCCAGCTTCCACCGGTTCGACCGGAAGCTTCGCAACGGCGTTCGCACACACGCCGAAGGCCACGAGTGGTCCGAGCCACAACATGGCGGAGCTGGATATCTCCAGTCGAGAAGGAGACCGCTGGCTGCCTAACGTGCCTCGACTCACCGACGAAGAGGCACGCCACGCGGCGACGTTTGCGTCGACCGATGGCAGCGCGTACGTTTGTTGGCTGTGCCGGACGTATGGCCACGCCATGTACGCGTGCCCGTTCCTGTCGCCTGAACAACGTCAGTTCACGGCGTACAGGAACTACCGCTATCAGATGGAGACGCACCCCGGGATGCGCAGTCTCATCCAGCAGTCTACGCGGGAAGACCGAGGCCCCCGGTGAGGAGACCCGAACCGATCGGGTGGGGGCGTCCGTTTCGTCCCTCGCGAAGGCGGGTATCGACACCCGGGAACCGATCAAAGGGATCGTCGTGATCCTCGTCAGATGGATACGCGGTATCCCCGTCGAGATGGAAGAGGCGACCGGGGCCGTGCCCAGTTGCCCCAAGGGGTACAGAACGCCATCATGTACCTCCAAGATTGGGTTGGGGATCCGAACCCCCAGCCCACGGAAGGAGGCGGAGGAGAACCGGTTCTCGCCGCCCCTCAAATATTGCAACGGCCGGACGTTGCAATTCAAGGGGGCGAAGCATCCAGTTACTTCGTAGAGGATGCCCAGACAGGGTGGAGGAACGACGCGCACCACCACGGCCAGGGACCCGTTGACGCGCTAGCTAACGAAAGCAGGGCGGGTAGCTCCGACAGCTCGGGTAGTTCGAAAACCCGTAAAGACGGTTACGTTCGCGCGGTCGCGTGAGCCGTCTTGTCACACCAACCTAGACCCGTTACGATTCAACTCCGGCGGAGGAGGGGAATGTTTGCCGATAATATTCCCCTCGACTCCGCGCGAGCGCACCGAGACTTCCGTAAGTCAGGTGCGGGAGGACAAAAGCGCCGAGGCCACCGAGAGCCCGGCACGACTAGAGGAAGAAGGCACCGTGGCCACCGTGAGCCACGCGCCAAATAAGGAGCGCATCGAACGCGCAGGCGGCCCGACCCACGTGTGTCCGGGGCCAGAAGAAATCAAGTCGCGTACGGACGCGACTTGCCGCGAGGACGTCACCGACCGACGGACGCCCCGCGACTGAGGCAGAAGACCACGGAAGAGAAGCCGGAACCGACGCCGGCGGCCCAACTGGAACGACCTGGCCGTGCCGTCGTCACCGAAGGTAGTCGACGGTGTCATCTGCTTGATAACATCGAAGATATCCAACGTCCTCGGCTCGATCGCAACCGAGGGGAACGCGTTCAAGCCTCATACCATTTCAGTCGATACCTGCTCGGGGTATAACTTGGTGAGGAAGGCCGACCTTCCTCCCGATTGGACGCGCTACGTCGTACGCCTCGCACGCCTGCCACGGTTGGCAGGCGCGAACAGTAACCTGCTCAAGCTGACTGCGGTTGTGCAGCTGGTCGTCCGACTGCGGAACACGACGTTCCGCATTCCGTTCGTGGTCGCCGACCAGCTCGCGGTGCCCGTCTTCCTGGGCACGGCGTTCATCGATGCGCACGTTCGAAGTATCGACATCGATGCGCAGAGGCTCGAGCTCCGACAAGGTGGCTCCGTCGCCATTGTCGATGGGAAGGGGGAGCCGTCTCCCCCAACCCGGCGCCACGGTCGCCAGTCAAGTCGGGCCGACGTACGCGAAGAAGCCCCACAGCCGATCCGTGTCGCCCGATGGGTCACAATCCCCGCGATGTCTCAAGCATGGGTACGAGTCACTACCGCGGGGAGCGGCCTCGTTTTCTTGGAACCCAAGCCCTCACTCCAACGTCGAAACGGAGTGAGGCTCACAAACGGTGTAGCTGAGGTCTTACCGAACCAGACCTTCGACGTGATCGTGGCGAATTTCTCGCGCCAAGCGAGGCCGCTCCCGAAGCGCACCGTCGTCGGTTACGCGAAGCGCAATCCGCTGGCGATCCTGACGCCCGAGCGCCGAGTCGGGGCGGAGATCGCACACGCGCTGCATCTCACCGACTGGGACGTGCAAGCCGGGAGAGGGGGAGCTGGCCGACCAGGCTCCCCGGAAAATAAGACCGCCGTTGGAAGTCACGCCGGCCCCGGCGATCAGCCGGCGGGGTGCCCATCATCGACGGAAGGCACCGCGCGAGTCACAAATAAGAATCCCGAAAATTCGCCGATAAATTGGGAAAAAGAAATGGACTTGTCATACATCGACGATGACAAGCTCCGCGCACGGGTACTCGACATGCTCCGTAAGCATTCGAGTCTGTGGAGCGGTGCGCTCGGTACGAAACGAGCAACGGAGCACCGCATACCACTCGAGGCGGGGACGAAACCGATTCGTTCTATGCCCTACCGAAAGGGGCCCGCCATGCGTGAGATGGTTGCTAAAGAAGTCAACAATATGTTGAACGCCGGAGTTATCGAACCCGCGAGCACCGAGTGGGCTTCGCCGGTGGTGCTCGTCCCGAAGAAAGACGGCTCCCTTCGGTTTTGCGTTGACTACCGACGTCTCAATGCAAAGACGGCAGCGGATTCGTATCCGCTGCCCCGGATGGACGACTGCATCGATTCTTTAGGGGATGCAGCCGTCTTCACTACGCTCGACTGCAATTCAGGCTACTGGCAAATCCCGGTCGCGCCGGAGGACCGGGATAAGACCACCTTCACCACGCATATGGGTACGTTCCGCCATTTGCGTATGCCGTTCGGACTGAAAGGGGCACCAACCATCTTCCAACGCGCATTGGACATCATCTTGTCCGGCGTAAGATGGCAGATATGTCTCGTATACCTCGACGACGTCATAGTTTTTTCCCGAACGCACGAGGAGCACGCCGAACACCTCGACATTGTCTTCAGCTTGTTGAGGACGGCCGGTATATCCCTCAAGCTCAAGAAGTGCGGCTTCTTCCGTCCGAAGGTGCATTACCTGGGGCACGTGATATCCCCAGGTAAGCTCAGCGTGGCCGAAACGGCGGCCGACGCCTTCAAGACGTTCACGTTCCAGAGGACGCTTACGCAGGTGCGCTCGTTCCTCGGGGCGTGCAACGTCTACCGCTGTTTCGTCAAGGGATTTGCCAAGATAGCTCGACCGCTAACCGATATGACCCGCAAGGACGCCGACCCCGACTTCGATAATCTGACGGAGGCCCAGCTTCAAGCGTTCGAGGACCTCAAGGCAAGGATGATCGCTCCGCCGATACTTGCGCTTCCGCGGTACGGTCGGCCGTACATGATCGATACCGATGCAAGTGCGTACCAACTCGGGTGTACGCTGCTGCAAGAACACGACGAAGCCAACGACTGGCGTCCCGTCGGATATTGGTCGTATTCGTTAAACGACAGCGAACGCAACTACAGCGCTACGGAACGCGAGTGCTTCGCTGTAGTGTGGGCCGTCCGCACATTACGCCCGTACGTCGAGGGCACGAAGTTCACCGTCCGAACGGATCACGACGCGCTGAGGTGGCTCATGTCCCTGACCAAGAGCTCCGGAAGACTCACGCGGTGGCGGCTACGTCTGGCTGAATACGATTTCACCATTCAGTACCGCCCCGGGCGCGTGCACCAGGTCCCCGACGCCCTGTCACGCCTCGTATCACCGAGGGTTGCTGACGACCCTCGCCCGGCTGTCGAAGTGGACGACGACATCCACACCTACGACACGTGCACGACCGTTCGTGATGTCTCGGATGAGCTCGCGGACCACGTATGCACCGCAAGCTGCGACCACGAGGCCGACCACGTCTTCGTGACCACAAGGAACCGAACGAAATCCCGAAGGAATTTGCGCGCCCGAGCGCGCGACGAGCCGAGGGGCGACGACGAAGCCCCTGCTCTAGAAGAACCCGACGCCTTCTGGGCAGAGAACGAGGAGTTCGACGCCGCGGACCTCGATCGCGCCCATGACTTCGAAGCCGATACGTCCGGTTCCCAGGTCGCCCCTCCGCAGGACGACCTGCCGGCCCCTCTTACGATAGAGGAGATAGGCGAGGAACAACGCGCGGATGACTTCTGCCAAACGGTATTGGCACGACAGTCAGAGTCCCGGGACTCCGCGTTCTTCGAGGACCACCAAGGGGTGCTCAAACGGAGACACCCCTTCGACCCTGATATCGTACAGGTGGTGGTCCCGCGGACGCTACGCGCCCGGTTGCTGCGGCTCTGCCATAACCCGGCCATCGCCGGGCATCCGGGGCAGAACCGCATGTACTACGCGCTCCGTCGCGAGTACTACTGGCCCCACTTGGCCGCGGACGTCGCGTCGACCGTACGAGGTTGTCGAACCTGTGCGATGAACCGCGTCAAGCTTCGGAAACACCTAAACCGATTAAGGCTGTTTCCAGCGACGCGGCCGTTGGAGAGCCTCGCGATCGATATACTGGGGCCGCTCCCAAAGACCAAGGCAGGGAAACGATTCCTCCTGGTAATCACCGATCGCTTTACGAAGTTAACGCAGGTCGTCGCACTGCGGACGGTAACCGCCTACACCGTCGCAGTAGCGTTTTGCGAAGCGTGGGTCTTTAAATACGGCGTCCCACGCTCGCTACTGTCGGATAACGGACCGCAGTTCAACGCAAAGTTCTTCCAAAGCACATGCCGAGTGCTGGGAATTACGAACCTTTATACGTCAGCGTACCACCCTCAGACGAACGGCCAGGTGGAACGCTATAACCGAACGATTGCGGCGATGCTCCGAAATAACGTGAACGAGCATCAAGACGACTGGGACGTGTACGTGGGACCGTTAACGTACGCATATAACTCCCACGTACACCGAACCACACGAACGACCCCGTTTGAGCTCGTGCTCAGCCGGCCCGCGCCGGAGTTTTCTCTTCGACGAACCGGCGGGGACGTTCCACCTGCCGATAGGGGAACGCAGCGTGCGGAGTTCCTCATGACCTTGGACGCGACGATCCAGAAGGCCTACGGGAGTTTGCGACGCACGCAAGCCCGTTACAAACGTGACTTCGATAAGCGCGTTCGAACGGTTAACACACGTCTCGAGCCAGATAACTTCATCTACCTGAACCCCACCGACGGGGACAAGACGTCTAACAAACTCGCCTTGCCCGCCGTGGGGCCGTACCGTGTCCTCGCCAACGATCGTCGAACCATCACAATCGATCGTAATGGCGTCACCGAGCGGGTGTCCGCAGACCGCTGCGTGTGCGCGCCCCCGCCGATGGACGTGCCACGGGTGAGCACGACGACCCCGCGTGACCTTGCCGACAAGGTCAGGGAGAGAACACAGTACGCCGTGGAGAGACTACTCAAGCATCGAGAGATGGAAGACGGAACAACGGAGTTCCTCATCAAGTGGACGGACTACGACCAACCCACTTGGACGGCACGCACCCACATCCCCGAAGAATTGGTGTCTCGATATGCGCTGCGTCTTCGAAGACGCACGGGGAGGGACCTCAACTCCGAAGTGAACGCGGACGTTCACTCTTAAGGAGGGGCCCCCCTCAACCGCTCCGTCAACCGGAAAAATTAAACCCCCCCCTTCGCGGTCGGAAAGGGCGGGGGTCTACGCAAGGACACAACGAGGGTGGCCGACCAACTTCGGGGAAGCATGGGATGTCCAGTCGACGCACGGACAACGCAAGTCCATGCGACACGAACCGCCATCACCGACGAGAAGAGGGTTGTGAGACATGGCGTACTGTGTCACGAACAGTAGCCCTGGGACGTGAAGTGAAATGAGGGAGGACACGACCTCCCAGCGAACACGACGACATGTGCCGGGGCGCTACGCTCACAAAGCCGTTGCAGTTTCGTCGTAATCAACTGCAGCATAACGCAACGGTTGTAGAGAGAAAGAGGGCCAAGCCTCCCAAACACGCGACTCAGAGACCCCGAACAGTCCGTACTGCCCGAGAGAAGACGACCCCTGAGGTAATCGATGAGGCCAGGAGCGACTGCGATGCGCTCGTTTTGTGCGTGCGCTCATAAGCAGTGATAAAATACGATAGGATCCGAGAGCCGATGTGCGAACGGAGGGGCAACTGTCTTCCAGTGCCTCGAAAGCGGACGACGCCACCAAACCGCCGCCACCTCCCTAAAAATACGAAAATATTGAACGGTGGGAAATTACGCCGGACGGCGGACAGCACGTGCATTATGAGTGCGTACAAGGCGCGCGGGCCATAAAAAATCGACGGTCGGCTGACACACGCCACCGTACACAATCTGCAACGGGCGGTGTGATGTGCTCGCGTCATCTCGGTGCGACACGCCCTCATTCCCGCCGCCAAAAGGCAGGACGCTTGTGCACACCGACCCGCATTCGAGCGCGTCGTTGCATACTTACATATCCTATGCTCGTCCACGCCACATACCCGCACACCTCCACAACGGGATCAGATGCGCGCGAGGTCACGGCCGATCGTCCTGCCCCACGTACACGCCATCTTCGGCTCAGTCCTGGGCGCGTGTACCCTACCGAAGTACGCATCCAGGCGTCCGGCCGCTCGAGTCGTCCATATCGCTAACCTCGCCCTCCCAGGGTAATTCCGCAAAGATTCGCCGCGCGAACTGTGGCGCGGGCGCGCGGGACACCATTCGTTCGTTAGGCCGGACCGCCTCACGCGGAGCTGCGCACTACCACGCCAGCGCGCATGTAGGGGCGCTCGCGGCCGCACACGGCGACGTTAAACTGGGACACTTTTCGCGGAAGAAGAATCCGTTCGCAACGAACACGACGGAAAAGGACGAGTGCCGAAATCGCGACTCCTGTCTGCCGACGTAATGGGGGAGGATGACACTGCCGCTGCCCCTCGAAGAGTCCCGCGACTCATTCGCGATGGATAGTCTACGCTGAGCGAGGCGTCGCTTCGTTGACATGACGCCGATCCGAAGGCCAGCGCGAGGCACCACGTCAGTAGCTAGCCCGGCCGCTCCACGAGAGGGAGCCCCTTTTCGTGGCCCGAGGAGACTACCTGAGACAACGCACTCGTACAGCGGTTTCCATTACCGCCGAAACGCACGCGAGCGAACTGTAGGTGGACGCGAGCGGAGGCGCCCGAACTCTCGCCATCAGCGGGGGAGTACCCCGGCGTTCGCCAGCGCGCGGAAGCCCGACGCCCCCGGCACAGAGAAGAACGACGTCGACCGACGACGCGGTCGAGGGGCGGTGGCGAGAGGGAAGCATGACGCCGCGCGGAGGAAGTGGGAGCGGGCCGAATTGGACATGAAGGAGGGACGACCCCGCAACCGTAACGCACCGGCCCGTCCCTGTTACGGGGGACTCACGACGCCGACCGGAGGCGGGGGACGACGCGAGCTCCCTTGGGGCAGTGACGACAAACCCGACCAATAGGAGCTCGCCAAATCCCCATCTCTTCGCCGCACAGTCCGCCGGAGGGACAGACGAGGAGCCTTCGTTCTCGAAGAAGGAAGCACCTACCGCACGTCGGACGAGCCGGCGGAGTCTATACCACCTCGGCGCGGTGGACCGCAAAAGGGTGAGACGCATCGGCGGAAGGAGCCGTCGGCGAAGGGGGGGGAAATAAAACGTGCGGTACGACGCGATCAGACGACCGGCAGCCTCGACGTCCACCGCGGGGCACCTTGACACGTCCCCTCGAGAGCTGTTGGGCTCCCGCGAAGCCGTCTCACACGAACGATATACCGCCGTCTCCGCCCGCCGACGGGGGTGAGCGCGCGGAAGGTTCCAAGCCCCCAGAAGAATGGGTACGTAGGGAAAGAATACCTAAGGAAAGGATCGAGGGGAGGTCCATTTATCGCACCAAAGGGGAAGAGAGACCTGCTTCTACTAGCTAGGCAGCGTCAACGACCAGCCTCCTCCCCTGTCTCCGTGATTTCGGGGCCGTACGAAGACGTCGGGCAGTAACTGGGGTGACGTGGCGGGGTTGCCCTTACCTCCGCAAGGGAGGGCATCGCAATGGCGGCGTAGCGAGCCGCGCCGACGTGGCCCCCACCACCACCTACGGGGCTCCCAGTAGCCGGGAGGTTGGACCCCAGGTGAGCGTACGGATCGCGGGGTACGGGACGGCGCCTCAGAGGCGTCACCCCCTGCGACATCGGATGCCGCCCGCCTGGCGCTGCACGAATCGCCCGGAGCTCGTCGCGCTCCGCATGGTAGCGGTCACGGTCAGCACTGAGACGCGCGACGGATTGGGAGTAACAGAGCGAGGCGGCACGAAGCGCCTCCACCTCCCTCTGAGCACGATGGAACTGCGAAGCTAGTGAGGCCCGTTCGGCGCCGAGGCGTCGAGCCTCGTCACTCCGGGCTAGGTACCAGCCTGCCATCGTGCTTAGCAGCGCTCCGGTAGACCAGACACGATCCCGGGAGTGCCCCAAAGCGCGCAGTAATTCGGGGATCGACTCGAGCTCACCCGGCAATAGGACACGATCCGCAAACTCACCCGGCGCAGGTCCGCCCTCCAAGGAACGGAGCGGCGGGACCGGCAGTATTTCGGAGGGTCCTCGGCTGCCCCGAAGAGGCGTTTCTGTGTAGATGGGACTCGCGATACGAAATGGGTTCGATCCCACTGCGAACACGTCCGGGGACTCAGCGTCCAGATCCCGGTAACGCTTGCGACGCGCTGCACGGGCAGCGGAGTCCACACCGCTGCGGGACCCCGACGACCCGGTTGGAGGCGGTCCTACGGCGGGTCGCGACGCGAACGCGTCCGCGCGAACGTCGTACAGTAAAAAGACACTCCGTTCGCCGGTGGAGAAGTCAGTCCAGGGGCGGTGGGTATGTTCCCCCACCCCTCCGGCACGGCGGAGGAGATCCAAGACGGCGGTATACGTCCACACGACGTGTGTGGACTCCCGGTCGGACGGATTCAAGGACACCTTGGGGAGCCCCGGCGTCACTCTCCCCAAGAAATCCAACGTCGGGGTGGGCTGGATGAACACCCTGCCGTTCACACCCAGCTCGGTGCTGACGGCGTTGCACACCGACCACGCCCACTCCCGTTCGCAGTTAGACAAGAGACACTCATACGCCGGGTGGTCCTCCTCTAGGAAGGCGGACCCGAAGTATTTAAGAACGTACGGGAGGAGTGGGTGGACTCCCAGCGAAAGGAAGGAGTCCCGAACCACGGCGGGGAGTGCGGGGAAATCGGCGGGGGACAGTCCATGCTCGAAGCATGCCGAGCGGAACACGTGCCCATCCTTTTCGTCGGCTCGGCGATATGCCGACCAGTCGCGATGGGCGATCGCGATAGAGTGTATCCTCGTCAGGGCACTGGCCGACTTCTGAAGCGCGACTAACGGCTTCGAGAACGCATAGGGGCGGGGGCACACGTACAGCCCCGCGACCTGGGCAAGGACGAACGGCTGCGAACCCCTTCCGCCGGGAAGGCAGAGGGCCGAGGCCATGCGATCGACGTACTCAGCCTCGGCCACGCTATACACGAACGTACGGTCACAGGGGATTTCGCCGGGGATTTGGTATCCGGCACCATCGCCCTCCGCCATGAGGCGGACGAGCCCCGCCGCGGCCTGATCGATAAGACCGGCGCCCCTGATCTTGAGGATGTGGGCAAGATCAGGGCGCACCTCGGGTTGAGAAATTATCTCGGCTATAGTCACGCCCGACCGGGCATGGCGACCCCAGGGGAACCGGAGACGGCTCAGCGGTAGGGGCGCGGACCGTTCGTAGACCGCGCCTAGCCACCTCGTCGAGCTGTGCGATGCACCTCGGTGGCCCTCCCCCGACGGACGGACAACGTCCCATGGCGATCCGGGACGACCGGAACGCCCTTGGGCCCTGTACGGATCAGGGCGCGGCGGAGGGGGTGGCGTTGGCACGGCTCCCGTGGAGCCAGAGGGACCGGCCGAAGCCACCGGCAGCGGTAGGCCACGGGCGGCAGGGGACCCCGACCCGAGATGACCTTCGGCGGCGTGGTACGCAGGACCTCCGACGACGCCGACCACGGAGGTCTCCAACTCCCCCGAGATCCTGGAATCCCGGGACGGACGGGTCTTCTGGAAGGCGGTGAGCTGCGACGACGGAGCCGCCGCTGCGGGCGAACCCGCACCCGTAGGACGGAGAGTCGGCAGCGGGGCCCCGACTGACCCCGACGAACCAGGGGGAGCACCTCTCTCGCGCGACGGAGAGGGGGGGTTGCTCATGACACGGGCAGAAGATGGCGCGCCCCACTAAGAAGACGGTCGCAAAGTAACGACGTAGAGGAATCTCGGAGGAAGGGAACGAGCCATCACGAGAGCGAGGGAAAACAGAGGTGACTGAGCCGCGGAAGTGGCGCGGGCAACGGCTCGCCACGGGGATTATACGAAGAAGGATACCCCCCGGTCGATACGACTAACCACCGCCGCCCGGTCTAAAAATAGAACGAATTACAGAGGGCAACCACGACGGCAGAAGCTCCACGGGACGGCCTTCGGTTCAGGCAGCGGTGCACCGCCCACCGAAATTCGCGGAGAACAGGCAAGACGATCGCCGAATTCAGGACCAACCCCCTTCCGCCACCGCCGACGACGACCCCTGAGACTCGCGGCGCCCCCTCGACGCGACCACCGTCGCGCGCGCGACGTAAGGCGCCGCCACTACACGGCGACGAAGAAGTGGAGACAGGCCTCTACGCGCCAGCCTATATACCCGACGAAAGAGCGCCGACCGTCGGCAAAGCCACCCCACGCTCCTCGATGCCGCGCTCTCACCCTCGGCGGTCGACCGAGCGACATCAGACGCGAGTGGCTGGGGGTCAACGGGATGAACGGCACCCGCGCCCTGGCCCGGCATGAGGGTGGCAACACGCTACGACGCGTCGAACCGAAGGTAAGCGGGCTTGGTTCGCGGAAGGAGACTGGGGGGTTGGACGACGCAATTACGCTATGCGACGAGCCACGCGGGACAGGACACTACGGGGTTCTACAACTGGCATTGGCGGGGAGAGGGGGAGAGGGGGAGCGACAGGATCCTCCCACGTCGCAAGGTACAGGACGAGACCCCCCCCTCTGCTGTCGTCTACGGCGGCTCAAGCTCGCGAGCTGTGGTGTGAGAAGGTACGGCGACCACCGCGGAGGAGGCTGACCGACGGCTATGTCATAAGGAGAGGGTACCTATAGGGCGCGGAGCTCGCAATACAAGACGGAACCACTGACTGGTCGTGGTAAGGAGGGGACGGCGGGCAATTCGAAGGATGGATGCCGCCTCCCGTGACAGTCTACCGACCCCCAGGAAGAGGACGTATACACCAAAGGAGTCGCGGAAGAGCGGGGAAACGGCGAGACGAGCCGACCTACGGCGTGATCGCATGCGACGAGATCGACGGGAGGGGGGCTCGGGCTCTCCGACGCGCTCATCGACGACCTCGCCCACGCCCTGGACCGAGTCGCCCTATTTCCCAGGATTGCGGGCTTGGCTCGCACGGCGCTTCGGGGCACTCATCACCCCCCACCACGGCGGAAACAAAAGAGGACCCACTGAAACGCTGGGAGTGGACCTCCCCCGCACAGAAGAAGGACACTCGCCGACGTCGCATTCGCGTGACGGAGGCGGCGAGTGGAAGGGCCAAGAGGCAGAGCGGTTCCGCGCGCCTCATCTCGGAGAGAAACGCGCGCACGGAGACGAATGACCTCGGAGGAGCAGCGACGGGGCGGGAAAGACGGCGCAGACACCAAGCAGTGCCGAGACGAGAACGCGACCGACAGTGACAATGATGGGAAGGATCCTGCGCGCGAAGGAGGTGGAGAAGGACCGAGGGCGAGCAAGACCTGCTTGAACCGGAGGCGCACCCCCCCTACCCGCACACGTGAACGCGGACGTTCACGCCTAAGGGGGGGCCGTGTAGCATAACCGCCGGCTACTGTACTACACATTAGATTTGGAATTAGATTCAACGCTGTAAGGCACGGACCTTACAGCGTGCGCGCGCGCCTACCTTACAGCGCGCACGCACCAACACGTGTACCCCACGTGTAGCATAGGGGTGCTGTCAGCCCCGACGGCTGACAGCGTTACAGTGCGGGCCGGCCCGCACTGTCTACAGTAAGCCGACTACAGTACAGTCCGTACTGTACTGTAGACGGTTAATTAACTTGTACAATAAATATAGGGAGCGACCGCCGGTGGGGAGGAAGAAGACAGGCAACCCTCCACCGACGGTCGACCACCCAGCTTACTCTACTCACACCGCCGTTCCGCGAGTAGTGACCACCGAGCGGGTAGTGGACGCGCGCGACACCGCGGCGAGCTGCGATCCGCCTCCGCCCGTCACTACCGGATCGTCAACCGGTACTGCTCCGGGGCGTCGAGGCGTCCATCCGCTCGCCTACGCGCGCGTTCCCGCCGACCACGCTCTACCACCCGCTACCGGCCCGCTTCCGGTAGCGTTGGTTGGTTCAAGACCCTCGGTACACCGATCCGGGGTCTTCCGCCGAACATCGCGAGCACCCCCTCCGCCGGGTGTGGGGTGTTTATGCGACAGTTGCTCGTTGACTTGAGCGGCTAGGCGCGAGAACGCGCCCATCTGCTTGTCGGTCAGGTCAGTTGACCTATCGGGGATAAGGCTCTCACAATGGACGAGTCGAGATTCGATCGTATCGACGTGAGCTCGGAGGCTCTCAAGTCTTTGCGAGAAAGATTGATAACGACCCAACATTAGGTCATGGAGACTGTCTCCGCAATTCTCTTAGACGAAGTCCTCGGAACCGTTCTTCGATACACAGACGACAGCCATGGGGGATGATGAAATCATTTTCGCGACCATGCACGGGTCACGCGTCGCCGAAGTGCATGCTGCAGCGACGAAGCAGCGCGGAGGTTCTCGGTTGGGACGGCATGATCGAGTTCGCGCGCTTCGCTATTCGTAGTATATTGTGACAGGTGGTTGTTGATGATGTGCCTCTCCCACGCTACTAGAGGACATGAAAGGCTGATTTATGAGTACCATAGCCGCGTGCCATGGTGTTGGCGCACTATTGCATGCCTGAATGAAGCGACACGCCTGCCGAGGAGTTTCGACTCGCCTTCTCGCAAGCAGGAGGCACATTTGGCTGGAATTCGGCTGACACGCATGGCACGTGTCATTCTATCGGGAATCTATTCATCGGATAGAACGCTTTTGGAATCTATCGGCGCTCGGATAGATTCCGAAATGGTTCTATTCGATTTCGGAAAGCGATAGAATTGCGCCGTGGGGTTGAAAATCGTGAGCAGAAATTCTATTGATCAAATAGATGTGCGCGGTGGGGTTGCTCTTAGAGTCTGCTGTTGTTGCCTTTGACCCTGTCTCTCATGCCTAGCTTCTAGAAAAGCTCGTTTTGCGGACCTCAAGTGCGATAAGGCATTGCTCACATCGCACTCCACACCCAGACTCTCCAAAGACCCAAACAACCTTGCTAGCACTACAGCACTCGGTACGGCCCGCCTCTTCGTAATTTCACACTGGTCTTCTGCCACACAATCATCCATCATTGTAACGGTTGAAGGACAAGCACAGTATATATGTCTTTGTAATTTTACTTTGTATAAACATACTGCACGTGTCCTTCCAGAATAGACTGGCTCCTCCATTCTTTAAAAGGATGGCATAGAACTACAACATAATTTCTATGCCATACCTAAAAGAATTGTCAAAGGAGGAGTACAGTATCCACTAGTACTAAAGAGGATGGTCGGGAAGATTGAAGGCAAGGACATAAGCAATTGTATGGAGATTAGTTGTAGAGTGAAAGGATAGTTTATTATATTCTAGCAGGTACTGTATTGTTCTAATTTTCAGCTACGATTTCTATAAAAGGCGCGGCGTTCGGACGAGGAAAGCAAAAGGGGCCAGGCACAACCACTCACTAACCCTGAGAGCCACCCAACCTGCAACCCAAAGTGTGTCCAGCTTAAGAACCGCTTTGCAAAACCATTCAACACAAGTAAGTCACTCTGTTCATTTTAATAACCCTGCGCACCGCTAAAAGTGGTAGAATCGCCAAATCGATCTAACCCTATTTTTTACCAAAACTTTTCCAGTGTGCGAAATCAACACCAACAGCGCAGATTCCACACGAGGCACAGGCAGCACCAATAGCGAGCCGGAGCCCATTATCGTCGAAAAACAATGCGAAATTCAAGCTCAGAGCCAATCTACCTCGGCTAACAAGAGTGCAACACCGCTGCCCGCTGAAAAAGAGTTACTTTTTAATATTGCTCTGGAAAAGGGTGAGCTCGACCGTGGGGCTACCTTCGAGCTACCGTCGGGTAACGCAGAACCGAGTGGAGAGAAGTGCTCCACTTGTCAACTTACCAAGCCGTACAACCAATCGTGGCCGGAGCACAACCGGTCTGAGTCCCATATAAGGCACCTCATTTTAAGCCGTGGATTTGGCCCTGCTGTGGAAAACCTTAACCGCGAGCACTCTAATATCCTTACAATAAAGTGCGATTTATGTCATACGAACTACAAGAACGCCTTATTGTTCAACGCGCATAAGGTTGAAGACGAGCACCGCCGCCGTGTCAAGGAACTACATCAACTAGTACACTTGGCATCGAGCAAGGGCGTGATTGGACGTTGGACCAAGGTTACTAAACCGAGGAAAACGAACCCCGGTGTACTCTCGAAGACCTTGGGGCACTTCAAGAAATACTCCAAACGTTCAATTTAGAGGTATTGACTACAGTAGAAATTTTGTATTAAAAAATTGCCTTGTTTGAAAATTTCAAAATTGTCTACTGTACACTATGGAGCCAGATTCAATAATCCAAATGCAAAATGAGATCAGCTCTCTCCGCCAGCAAGTAGCTCAAGCTAATCAGTCATTACAGGAGCAAATAGCTCAGACAAATCAAGCTGTTGCTATCGCCACCCAATCTATTTCTAACGTAAATACCACGAATAGCAATAGCAATAGCCTTTTGTTAAAAACTGGCAAACCTGAAAAGTTCAAAGGTGAGAATGCCCGAAGCTGGTTGAAAAGTATAGCAACTATTTTTGCAGCGCACAGCAATACAATCGATGACAATACAAAAATCAACTATGCCGTAAGCTATATGACGGGTGCGGGACTACAATGGTGGGAGTTAGCAAACCTAAATGACAATGCTATAACATCATATGATGAGTTTCAAAAAGAACTATTAAACTATTTTGAACCTGTGAACACAGAGTTGACCGCAAGAAAAATGTTGAGTGATCTAAAACAAATGGGCAAGTTAACCTTAGTCCGGGAATATAATAGAGAGTTCTAAAGATGGCTCTTGCAGATCCCAAGTATGACATCTGCGGAACAGATATTCCACTACAGCCAGGGACTTAAGACCCGCACAAGAATCGAGGTCGAGCGGGCGGAACCACAATCATTACAAGACGCTATGAAAATTGCGGACAGACTTGATAGTCTCCTCAATAGTTGTCAAAACTACTTTGGATTCGCAAGATCAACGCCTAATTTCTCCTCTGCGCCTACACCAACGCAAATTGGGAACATGAAACCGCGCAGAAGTACGAAACTGTCCCCAGCAGAAAAATCGCGAAGAATTGAGCATAGGTTATGCTTCGTCTGTGGTAAACAAAACTGCATAGACAGAAACCACTAAAACACTCAGAGGCCTAGACCTAACGCGTTCACCCAAAAGAAAAACTACTTGTTCCGTTAAATGAAGTCGGCACATTGGCGGATAAATGTACTATAGCCGAAGACAAAACTACAAAAACACAAAAAAATGATAAAAAACAAAAAGACAAAAAGAAGCAGTATTCAAGAGAGAACAACGGTAAACAGCCCGTCAAAGTATGTACATTCTCACCATACAAGAAGAGAAGAAATACAAAGAGGCAAGCTCTACTAGTATTCAACGGGAAGGTGCAAGATGCAACCGACAATTTCCGTTGCACTATTCTGGTAGACAGTGGGTGCGAAGAAATAGTAATATCAAAGGCATATGCAGAGAAATTGAAGTTGAGAAAGGAGAATACTAACCTGAGTGCAGAACTATGGGACCGAACACTTGTTCCTATGGAACGGTGTTGCGAGAACCTTATCATACGGATTGGGGAAGCTACCATTACCGTACGGCCATACGTGGTGGACTGGATTGCTTACGACTTAATCCTAGGCAAAGCGTGGTTATCCGAAGCCAACCCTTTAATCGATTAAAAAATGAACCGTATGCTCCTTAAACAGGAAGAAAGGTTACTAACTCTGGACGCAGAGGCTCATAAGCATGGGGAAGCCCGCCTGACATACATGCTTACGAGTAAACAGTTCGTGAGGTTAGCGAAAAAGCAGAAAAGCACCATATATCATGTCGTATTGAAGCCTTCTCAAGAGGAAGGAGAAAATACTATAGAGTCTAGTGAAAAGGACGATTACATGAAACAGTTAGACAGACTCCTGGGAGAATACAGATGCATATTCCCGCAAAATCTGCCTAAAGGATTGCCTCCGAAAAGATCTATTGAAATGAGAATAGACTTAGAAATGGATGCAAGACCCAAAACGGGTCCCATCTATAAACTTTCAAGAAAATAGCTGGAAGAAATGAAGAACCAACTAGAAGAAGCCCTTGAAAATGGATTCATACGCCCAAGTATAAGTCCTTGGGGTAGCCCTGTCTTGTTCACTCCAAAGAAAGACGGTGGCCTAAGAATGTGCATCGATTATCGAGCACTCAACAAAAAGACTATTAAGAACCAAGTACCCTTACCGAGAATCGATGAAGTATGGGATCAAGTAGGAGGATCGAAATACTTCCCCACCATTGATCTAAGATCGGGGTATCATCAAATAAGGTTGAGGGATGCTGATATTCAAAAGACAGCATTCCGGACTAGATATGGTCAATAAGAATACCTAGTAACGCCCTTTGGATTAACAGGGGCTCCAGGATGCTTCCAGACACTCATGAACAATATCTTCAGACCACACTTAGATAGTTTTGTCCTTGTCTACTTAGACGACATCCTTATCTACCATAAAACGAAAGAGGATCATCTGAACCATCTTAGGACAATACTGCAAATATTGAAGGAGCATCAACTATACGGCAAGCTTTCAAAGTGTAAATTCCTTTGTCATAATCTTGAGTACCTTGGCCACATAATAAGTGAGAATGGTATTCAAGTGAACCCAAGGAAGATTGAAGCTGTTCAAAAATGGGAAGCTCCTCGTAATTTAAAGCAAATTCAAAGCTTTCTTGGTCTTTGTAACTACTACCGGAGATTTGTAAAGGACTTTGCGACGATAGCAACTCCTTTATCTAATCTAACAAGAAAAGGTACACCTTTTCAGTGGGGGCCATCAAAAAAGGAGCATTCGAAGAACTGAAGAGCAAACTAACAGAGGGTCCCGTACTTCGATACGCAGATCCCAGTTTACCGTATGAAGTAACTTCTGACGCATCTCAAACAGGTGTTGGTGCTGTCTTGACGCAAACTGACGAAACCAGATGCCGCCCAGTAGCATACGCTTCACGGAAACTGAATAAAGCAGAACAAGGATACAGCACACATGAAAGAGAACTTCTTGCTATTGTGTACTCTTTACAAACTTGGAGACCATACCTACACGGCTCAAAGTTTAAGATACTGACTGACCATCAACTATTGAAATACTTGGATTCACAACGAACCTTATCCCGAAAACAAGCCAGATGGGTTGAATTCATGCAAGAGTTCGACTACCACATTGATTACATCAAGGGAAAGCAGAATACAGTAGCTGATGCATTATCGAGACATTACCAGGAAGTGCACCAGACATCAGCCAGTGTTGTGAAACAGTTGATAGCATTTACACTGGTAAAGGTGGATGAAAATATTCTCAAAAGCCTTGAACGGGAGTACAGAAAGGACCCCGATTTCAAGAATGCGTTTGAAACCCCAACTGCTCCGTTCAGTAAGAACAAAAACCGCCTTTACTTTGAGAATAGGCTCTGTATTCCGAAAGGAAAGATCAGAGAAATCGTGTTGCACGACAATCACGAATCTCTCTTTGGTGCACATCGAGGATTCAAAAAGACCTTACAATATGTCAGCAGACATTTTTATTGGCCTAGCATGAACAAAGAACTACACGAATACATCAAGGCATGCCCAAAGTGTCAAGAAGCCAAAAGCCTAACCCAGAACAAACTGGGAAAATTCAGACCATTTCCGCCACCACTAAAGAAATGGGAACAGATATCTACGGACTTCATATTCGATCTCCCGAGGACGAATACGAACAAAACTGCTATACTTGTTTTTGTGGACAAACTCTCGAAACACACGCATTTTATTCCAATTGAATCAAACCATACTGCCAAAAATACAGCAGAGGTGTTCTACAACGAGATATACAAACATCACGGTCTTCCAAGAAAGATAATATCAGACCGTGACACAAGATTCACAAGTACTTTATGGAAGGAAATCATGAAGCTACTACGAGTCAAGTTAAACTTATCAACCGCCTTCCATCCTCAAACTGATGGACAATCAGAAAGGGCATTCAGCACATTGCAAGAAATGCTACGTTGCTTTGTTAGCTATACGCAAAGAGACTGGAGTAAACACCTACCAGGACTCGAGTTTGCGTACAACAATCACATAAGTGACACAACTAAACAAACTCCTTTTTTCCTAGAGTATGGTCAGCACCACTCTCTGTTTCTGACGTCCTTCACTCTGATGGATCAGAAACACCTAATGTGACCACACAAAGGTTTTTGGAGAACATAAGAAGAGCTAATGAAATGGCAAAGCTGTCCATCACAGCTTCGAACGAACGAAACGCCGAACAAGTCAACAAACACAGAAGAGATCATTTATTTCACCTAGGAGACCAAGTAATGCTCTCGACGAAGAACTTACCACTCAAGACAGGAAGAAGCAAAAAGTTATTACCGAAGTACATTGGACCATTCGAAGTCATCGACATCCTAGCGTCCGGAAACGCATACAAGTTGCAACTACCAGAGAAATGTCAAAACCTTCATCCTACATTCCACATATCTCTTCTCAAGCCATACTACAATGATCAACATAGAAGAACTATCGGTCGCGAGTCTACATTTCAGACCGAAGACAAGATGCCGCCTACAATTGACATCATTTCCCACAGCAGCACTCAAGACTCTATCGATTTCTTAGTATCAGAAAATTCAGGAAACATACTTCAAGACAGAGGGGGAGGAGTTGTAACAGTTGAAGGACAAGCACAGTATATATGTCTTTGTAATTTTACTTTGTATAAACATACTGCGCGTGTCCTTCCCGAATAGACTGGCTCCTCCATTCTTTAAAAGGATGGCATAGAACTACAACATAATTTCTATGCCATACCTAAAAGAATTGTCAAAGGAGGAGTACAGTATCCACTAGTACTAAAGAGGATGGTCGGGAAGATTGAAGGCAAGACATAAGCAATTGTATGGAGATTAGTTGTAGAGTGAAAGGATAGTTTATTATATTCTAGCAGGTACTGTATTGTTCTAATTTTCAGCTACGATTTCTATAAAAGGCGCGGCGTTCGGACGAGGAAAGCAAAAGGGGCCAGGCACAACCACTCACTAACCCTGAGAGCCACCCAACCTGCAACCCCAAGTGTGTCCAACTTAAGAACCGCTTTGCAAAACCATTCAACACAAGTAAGTCACTCTGTTCATTTTAATAACCCTGCGCACCGCTAAAATCATAGCATCACTAGCAGACTGATTCTGTAGCTCTCCACCATAATGTATTGAATCGCAAGCATCACTAATAGAAGCTTCTGCCACAAGCTCATTAGTCTCGATCTGAATCCATTCCTCCACATCTTTCCTGCGGAATTCTGCAGTTTCTGCAAGGCCGTCTTCTGGCACCAGGCTCAGTCGGAGAAACCCTACTACACCATCCACCATAGATTTATCAATTTCTGTTTGATTTCGACCAACTTTCCGACCTGCAGCAGATGCCCAACCTCGATTTTCTGTGCAATTGTAAGGCGCGTACGCTTCGCTTTGGCGATCTTTTCAGGATTCATGTTAGGGTCTTTGAGTGAGGTGCCATCACGTCACCAAGTGAGCTGAGGCGCATGAGGAGTGGCCGATGACGACGTCGTGCATGACACGTGGCAGAACCTGTGTCTGCCGGTTTTGGCGGCACTAATTCGAGGGTGGCAATAATGAAAGCGGCACTATTGCGCGTCACCACCCCTGTAATGATAAACAGCCACTCTTCCACTGGCGCAAAATTATCTCTGAGTTCTGAAGACCCATCATCGGCACATCATGTGTGAAACGTTCCATGGAAGCTTGGCGGTAACCGCATGGGCAGCTCAGCGCGTGCGACCTCAGTCATAGTGCGAGCGTCCAGAACGAGTAAGGCAGAGCTATCCTTCAGGTTGTCCAATGCCAGCACGACAAGACAGCCCGCATCCACTTCAATACCATTCGGGTCTGGGATAAAAATGGGTTCTCCCAAAGTCTGTTGCGGTGCAACATAAGACTTGACGATTCCGGTGTCTACATCCGCTTTTCAATACTACCGTTAAACTGCTTCCCGCCGTTATTGGAAAGACCATACACATATTGGTATGCTCCTTCCCGTATTCTTGGCGAGACTGCAGCGAACTCCAAGGCTATATCCGTCAGCACCCGAGATGATGCCTTTGGCATAGAGGTCGAGTATCGGGCGCCGTCATCAGCTATGTTGGGGAGTGTGGATCGCACGGGTATGGCGTGGGCTATGTCGCCTCCCCGCGCTATATTTTCTATTCGAAGGTCTTGCAGAATTTTGCAACCGTTGAGCAAGGACAGATCAATCATGACATGGCCGTCCTGCTATAGCTGATGGCACGAGGGTGCACTATTGACGGGTATCTACTGTACCTAGATCAAATCGCGCACGTGTGCTCTCACAGGTAGAATTTGGTTTCACAGTTTTTTGCCGCATGGCATCTCGCATTCAGTGCAGGGAAAAGATTGGAGTGAGGACAAGTGAGGAAGGAATACTGTACGTGAAGCTATTCTACACTATCCTGCAACAGGTTATTGAAACTACTCATTTGCACGTCCGGTAGAGAACAGAGAGATCGCAGTCAGACACACTTTCCGAGATGAAAGAAAGCATCAATTTGTTTAGTAAAGAGTCTTGGCGTGTATGTCGTCACCCGTGTAGATCCTTTTCATACAACTGGCGCTTCATGCGTATTACACCGAACTTCTCTGTGCAGTTTGCACGTGAAAGCCGGGTAACGCACGCGTATCCCAAACATGGTCACTACATGTCGGAATGAACTGAAGTGATCAGATAGTCTGAAGCTCACTGCTAATTTGCGGAGAGGTTTCAATGCTTTTGATCTTCCTGTCGTTCTGCATCTTGCAGTCTGTTACTGACAATCGGCCGCACATGAGTTGACCGTCTTCTGAAATTTGGTGTCCTCGATTGGACTATAACCTCCTTTTTACTGCCCACTGCGCTGTGCTATTGCTATTCGTCAAGGACGACTGCTGTACATGGTTATGCACCAGATATGGTGTACTGGATTCTAAGGGAAATAATCCTCATTCTCGCCGTCACTCGTCGATTCGCTGGAATCCACGGGTGCGGCAGTGTCACATGTTGATCTACTGAACTTGGTGGCACATGCACGTCGTAGATCGTTCTCATCCTGTCCTTTATCACGGTCATCCTGTCCTTTATCACGGTCATCCTGTGAAAAGTACGCCAACCCAAGGTCAATAAACCACACCCTCCAGGTCACTACTCCCTTCTCATCCATCTCTCGTTTCGCCCTCATATTCCGCGTGCCGATGTCCATGTGGCGCAATCCAGTCTCGTGAAGCTCTCTAAGTGCTTCGTGCGCCGCTTGTGTTAGCAATTCACTATCTCTGCTGTCAAGCACAACATTCCCACACCTCAACACTTCATTGAGCCCGTTTTCGTTCGTTTCTATACTCAAAGATTCTCCCACATGCTCTGTCACAACCACTGTGTCCGTTTCCGGTTCCTTCCAAAGCGCCACTACACGCGGTAACACCGTCCCCAACAAGTGTGGACATGTATCCGCGACTTCTTCGTATACCTCAGCCTCGTTCACGATCATATCTAATCCTTCTTGGCTAGCGCAGTTCCAGTACTTCACGGCTACTTCCATGTCACCATTCCAGCTCCGCAACACCGTCGAGTGCCCGTCCGTCGTGATGATGTCATCTGAAGCCTCCATTAAACGGCGGATCAGTTCTGGCTGATATAACTGTGCTGCATCTTGTTCAAATAATGCGCAGTCCTGGGTTTTCGGACGCATATGTCTGTTCTGGATACATGCTGCCGTATTTGCAGCTTTCGTCCCACTACGACCAGATGTCGCCTCAGTGACACGAGAGCCCAGCCCTCTTGTTATCTTCTCGGGTTTCAAAACGTTGCGACTACTTTCATTGGTCCCAGAGCTTTCACGCGGGTTCTTCCTCAGGCGAGTCTTCTGAAAATCATTGAACGCTGCTTGCAATTCATCGCTGCTGTTGGAGCTTGTCTCGCATTCGCGGAGCATCGCGATGATGGCATGAAACGAGGATTCGTCCGCGTTACATTTGTAAAACCTGGAAACCTCAACCTGCAGTTTCCATCCGCTCCTCCCGCTGTGCGCTCCAACCTTCATGAAGATGGTGTCGTTGTGGTTTGTTAAGAAGACGCACCCATTCTTCGTGTGCATGGCGTGTATCAAAGCCTGCGACATCATGCTGACGTACCAGCTCTTCCCCTCTTCTTTGTATCCGTCATTATGCGTGGCGGCAACATGTCCTGAAGAATTCTCCTGGACGGGAGTTGGAGTGAGTGGAATTGATGGCCGCTTCAGATCTCCTACCACCAGAATGATTTGTTCTTGGTTCTTGTTCTTACTTTCCGAAAACATAAAGCCTGGAGACCGACGAAATACCAAATCAATCGGTGGCGACCCACCATAGCGGAACAAAGACGATGGTATGCGCTCGTTGTGACCAGCGGTAACCAATGTTTGCTTGTGGTCGAGCTTTTCGTAAACACGAGCCACAGAACAAGAAGCATTCGAAACAATATGCAACGTATCAGTCTCTGTGGGTACGATGTAACTCTCTGTCAATTGCTGTCTAGCTCCAATGAACATTGCCCCAACCTCCAATCTCTCGGTTTCGGGGAGGGAAGCGATAAGAATCTTGGAGTCCCTGCATGCAGCTTTTACCTTATCGTCAAAGTCGGACCAAGCGATGAATCTTGTCCGTTCAGGTAAAATCTCAATCATAGTGTGCCCGGTGCTCGAATGCCCCGTGTAGACGGATGAGACGAGCGGAGGAGTCGGCGGAAGCTGCAAGTTGGCAAAGCAGTTCTCATTCTGTTCTCTAGACCAAGAGCGTAATGTGTCATTTATGGGGGGGCACGGATACGCCATACCCAAGAAAGAACTCTGAAAGCAGTATTTCGTCCAGAACTGCCACTTGGGTGATCCTCAGAACGTTCACGGGATCAGGCCTGTCTTAAAAAGGCGGACAAACGTCTACCCGCGTATGTCCGCTTCTGCCCTTGCGCCCGCTCCGTTGAACACGGATCGTTGTTCATAAGTCAATAGATTTGGGTAGATCCAAAAAGAAGCGCACATCGCTGGTTCCAAGGCGCGAGAGCAGCCCTGCTTATTCTAATTGCGTATAAATTCAGCTCTGCTGGGGAGCCGGTGCGAAAAACGGTGAGATACTGTAATGAAAACGGGGCAGCAGTAAAGAGGTGTTTACAGCGGATGCTGTCGTTGACTACTGTAATGCTTGAGACTGGACTTCAGAGTGTGAGAGCATCCCCACCGCATCTCAGCCCAAAGACCAAAATCTGTTGTGCTACTATTGGCCAGACCAAAATACGTTTTTGGGCTCTTTCCTAAAACTCGATCATCCCCACTGGTGTTCCATCCATAAGAGCATCCCCACCGGCATGAGCAAAGAGTTAAAAGGTAAAATTTTAGCTTTTACACCCTGGTGAATCCGCTCCACCGGGGAGTTAAAAGGTAAAATTATTTAGCCCGGGGGTATTTCCAGGGTGCAAATCGGTCGGTTTTGCACCTCGAAAATAGCCCAGAGCCAAAAGTGCACGACACAAGTGCGAAGCAGTTACAGGGGGGGTCGCGATATAGTGCCATATTTGTTAGTGCCAGCTCCGATATAGTGCTACCCTTCTGCGTGTGGCACGAATTTTGAGCCAAAAACGAAGGGTCTCCAGGGAGGCAGTTGGATGGACATGTGTGTACTGCCCGAGAGCCGCTGCCGCCGCGGAAAGATATTATGCAGTTGCCAACTCGAATAGAAAGTATGGCGGAAAAAGGCAGGGTCGATGATGCAATTGGACATCTGCAAAAGTGTAGGCTGGCATTTATGGCGGCGAAAAAGGAGGAAGTCAATGCAACGGCTCGGCAGCTACTAATAACAGAAATGCTTGATTAGACTTGAGTCTGTAGTGAAGATACAAAGCATGAGTGATGGCGTCCTGCGAGCGGTCTTTCTGAGCAGTGATGCAAGGAAGTGGCTGCAAAAAAGCCGTAAATCTCATTATCTAACAGTGCGTGGTTCGATATAGTGCTGTTTCCGGCCCACTGACACAGGGTAGCACTATATCGCGACCCCCCCCTGTATTGGTTTCTGGTAGCGGGAATCTGCTCGTACAGTACCAAGGGTACTTCCCGTTCTCCTACCTTTGGGTACATGTTTCACTCGCGTATTGCCGCGCTTCCCTCTCCAACCTGCGCCTCTCCTGCATCGATTCGCAAGGTACATGCGATCTTGCCCAACCACCACCCTGTTTATGCGCTCCCTTTCGCACACCGCTCTCCCAGGTGCAGAACATGCTCTCACCAACCCACCCAATCATTGCCTCTTCCATCTCGAGCCTCGTTCCCATCACAATAATGGCCGGCACAGAGCAGCCGAAATCCAGAGGATTTAACTATTCCTCCAATGAAGACTGCTCCATTTGAGTGCGTCTCTGCATTTAGCTCTGGCAACACCGGTGGAGTGTGTTGATGTCGGAGCTAAAATGCCAAATGTGAACAAATGCACCTGGGCATGCGCACCAGTATTTGAATGACAAGTGTTGAAAATATTTAGCTCTTTGCTCATTTATTCTTCAACCGGTGGGGATGCTCTAAGTGTGGTAGGTGCGAAACACACTGTGCCTGCACTAAGTGCGCCGCTAGTAGGTGCCGATCCCCGGCAACATGCCGGAGGTGCAGGGGGTGTGATGGTCACTGTAGGTGCGGCGAGCAGGCTATCCGGTATGTTGACCCGGAAGATCCTCACCCCATGGTGAGAGGACTGCATCCATCGCTTAACGACTACCGTACGGCCGGGGATGGCAGTGCATTTCAGAGCCCCCGAACATGGGGAGATGCGCCACTGACCCCCCCGTGTAGGCCCGACTCACCGTGGTCCGAGGGAAGTCAAGATAGTGATGACGACGTCATCCACGTTTTAGGTGAGGATGACCCCCTGCCGACGTATGGAGTCAAAGGGGAAATTAGTTTTTACGACATTCCACGTAGCAGAATCTCGGATGTATGGGAGAGTGGACACGGTGGCAGCCGGGGAAAAGGACCTACGCCTGTACCATGGGACGAGAGTGACCTCGCCTTTGCTGACATCCCAGTTAGGCCGGATTACAAAATGGACAGATGCTTCGTCATAGACGATGAAGGGACACTCATAGCCGACATCCGAGAACTGACCGTACGCATCCGGATGGTTTGCGATATGTACGTGGCCCCTTGGTCTACGGACCTCAAGGAAGGATGGCCGGGAGATGCCGGGGCTTCGAGCGATATGATAGACGAGTTCATAGGCTGGTAGAGAGGGGAGAAGTGACGTTGTACGAGGAGGGTTGTGATCCGCGTAGCCTGCCCGTTCCCATCTTATTTGATCTGCCGATCCCGACAAGTCCGGGAGTGAGTGTGCTCAGCTGGCATGCTAGGCCTATACAAACGGGGGATGCTTGGAGGTCAATGGCCAAGTGGTTCCAGGATACGTGTGCGCCGCCCTGGCTTAAAACGCACGCGCTGTGCCCGACTTGGTGGCCCCAGGCCTGCTATCACGGTAGAAGACAGACCGTAGGGGGGTACGTGGACGGGAACCTGGCTCCCCGGAGTGGAGACTTGGCAGGAGGGAGTGACGTTGCCATTAAAGTTGGGGTTATAGAGAAGGGGACGAGTCTATATCGATGTTCGCGTACCTCGTAGATTTGTACGATTCTAGCAACACCGCAATATGGGTTGACTTGGAGAAGGTCCTCATGAATAGCGTGGTTAGAGGGCTCCGCTCTTTTATCGTGGGGTCGTGCAGAAATAGCTGCTTCATAGACAAGAGAACGGACAGGCTCCTCCACACCATTGCTGAACCGCGGACACTAAGGCTCAACGGGCACCACCCCCGCATCAAGTATCCAAAGCTAGAGTCGTGCAGGCGTGTAGGAGTGAGCCTTAAGAACCCAAAATCTGAGAAAGGGTTAGGGTGGATTGCGATGGCCAGCCGTCTGAGCGTGGACGGTGCCATTAGGGCCATCTCATTGAACCCATACGTGCTAGCGCTCGGAGCGTGGGAACTGCTTCTTTGCGCTCTTCCGAGAGTGTGCCAAAAGTGACGGTCGTACCGTAGGACCCGTTAGTGCGACTCAGATTCCCAACTGCGTGCTGTTCCTACCGGACGACTTCTTCCTCCGCATCACAATGAATGATAAGTGGGTGGCTGCTGAGGCCGGACATCTTAGGACAGTGCCTTCATACCATACTGGAACGCCGAGAGAGGTTCTCTCAGGTTGGTACGGCCTACCCGACCCATGGGACAGGCTAGAGCCATTATTCACTAGGGTGCCCCCACAGGACAACGGATTCGCTATCAGCTTTTCAGAGCCGGGAAAGTCCTCGGCGGAAAGCAGCGTCTCAGAGGGAACCATCACTATAGCACAGAGTGGGGTCACCAGACTGACAGTGACAAGTGACTGCTATGGCAGGTTCTACGACGAAAACCCTGATGAGGACTTGCCCAACAGCCGCGCAGCGCTGAGCTCTGAGGAAGCCGCTATCGCACGTCGAACTTCCGCCACCCCCGCTCGGGTCCGGCGTGCAGTGGCAGAGCGAGGGCGAGCAGCATGGTTGCCCTACCGAATCCGTGAAGGAGACTGTCACCTGCTGCTAGCCGATGAGATTTTGGCCGGGCGTATAGGTGGAGGCGATGGATGCAAGTTGCACGGCAATGCGAGTCTGGTCAGGCTCCGGGACGTACGCCCTTGAGGGCCGGGTTGATGCCTGTGAAGGAGAAGAACTGGTGGAGCTCGAGCGTGTCCGGGTCGACGACGGCGTTGACGTTGGCGTCGGTGCGCAAGATGACCGGGCCCTTGGTGGGGACGTACTGAACGGTGACGTTGATGTTGGTGGTAGGCTTTTGAAAGGATTTTCGCGATAGCAGATATATCTCCTTCAATAAACGTTTTTTCTCTCTTCATTTTTCCGTGAATACCAATCAGCTTATTGGCGCTTCGTGGCAGAAGGTCTGGTCTGCCTTGATCCAAAATCTGGCAAGCGTTCTCTCAGAAACGTCTTCCGAGGCTTCCAAAATTAAATCACAGACATCTAACATGGGCGGGTCATGACTCATGACTCATGACCCTCATCCAGCCCTTTCATTCCAGCTTTCATTTTTGGCTCCTTCGCGAAAAAAATCCCGGTGTTCTACTGTTGCCGACATGGGCTCAACTAATCGTGATTTATATTAGAGCTTCAAGGCTGCAACCGAGCCTAAACAGAGGTTCATTTTAATGTTGGGAGATTTTGCGTTTAGTGGGGCGATCGTGGTCTTTTTTGTGGCAAAAAGGGGGTGAAATGGCTTTTCTTGTAGTGTTGAGGGGGTGACGCGGTCAAATTTGCTGAGGCACCCATCCGATTGAGAAATATTTGTAGGGATCGTATGGGTGACGTCTTCAACATGAGGGTGACAGAAAAGAATTTGGTTGTTCGTGAGGGGCGACAGAATCTGAACAAAGTGGACGGTGCTATAAATTGTACTAAATGACAGGCGAAATCGGATACGAAGGCGTTACTAAAAGAGCAGCTACTGGGCTACTCTGCAGTATCCCCATACAGCTGTTTCAGAGAGCAGTCCTTCACTGTGTGATCTGCCATCCGACACAAAGAACAGGAGTACACACGCTTCTTCTTCGCAGCAGGGCCTTTTTCGTACCAGATTTTTCTTCGCCTACCAGCCCTCCTAACCGGACGACCCCTTGGCGGCGGCAAAGCTTTTGGAATTTGCAGGTTCTCCTTCGTAGTAACGAGCTTCTTCGCATTGAATAAAATGTCGTCGACCCTTGCTTGTGAAGGAAGACTATACTCCATATTGGCGTACTGCCTAACCCAGGCATATGTTAGATGACGCGCTTCAATAAACCGATAGAGATTGCTTGGTTCATACTTTTCGAGAAGAACAGAGACGCCATGCCAACAGGGGAATCCAGACCCATTTGTAGAGTAAGCGCAGCAAGAAGGGGGGGTTTGGGTATTATTGCTAAGCCTTACAAGCCGCAGAACGGTTCCATTTTGCTGACTAGCGACGGTGGCTTCCATTTGCGACGTACCATCCAGAAAATGCACAGAAGACCGATATACGTGAGCTCTCTGAATTAGGTATGCGAGATGGTTCTGTGTGCGAGGAGGGACGGGAGATTTACAAGACAGGGCACTGTTCTGGCGACGCAAAAAATTTGTTCTCTGCAGAAGCACAACCCTTGAAAGCATCTTCTGAGGCTCCACGGAACGAATATGATTCCTAAGATCAGCTGACATGTGGCTTTCAGCCACCGTGAAGTTGTTATACGGCCTTCTAAGCTGGAAAATGCCCTGTACACTTCAGAATCTTCGAATCTATCCAGATAGGTCTTTTGTGTCGCAGAAAAATCTGTTTTCAGAGCGTTCACCTGTTCTCGAGACGGAGCATATACTGCTCGTTCATACAACCGTATTCCAACGCCCTTGTTAGATCCTAATCGCGCGGACATGTTTTTTTAACATGAAGAGGATCCAGGAATAACGGCGCATTACTTATGGCGTCCGGGTAGGCTGCGTCGATTGACTTTTCCTGATTGACAATTGTCACCCTCCCATTAATGTCAAATCCCGGAATTTCTCTACATGCCCGAAAGACCTTTCCCCAGGACTCTTTGTTCTCAGGACCCACGAAGTGCGCAAAGACCAAAGGACAGAGCTGATGATTTGCATCGTACCCGATTACCTGAAAAGTAGACCCATACGATCGTATGGGTCTACTTTTCAGGTAATCGGGTACACACTGCGAAGGGGTAGGAATGCAGTCGACGGCATTCCTACCCCTTCGCAGTGTGCGGCATCCGCACTGGGCGTTCGTCGACCATGTTGGCAGTAACTCTGCGCGGAAGAAGGAACAAACAGCAATCCCCTGTAATAGCGACCGTCGCCTATATCAGATACGTCCACATCTGCGGCATTAAAGGAAGCATCCTTCGGTAAATTGTCTGCCTTCTTGCACTGCTCGAATATATGACGAGCCGCCTTAATCCGTTGTTCCCTCATCTCCGCTGCACAGCAAGTAAACATTTCTACCTTATGCCCCACCCCTCTGAGCGCATCTGCGTAACCTTCCAATGCGGCCATGTCTACGGCGCGCGAAATGGTGAAATGACGGAGCAACTCTGTCCGAATACGCCGATAATGACTATATGGAGGCTGACGCAAATACAGGCGCTTCGCTCGGACAACGGAAGCGATCGTTTTGCAAGGCACATTCGGATCGTCTTGTACGTGTTCTAAAATTGCTCGGGCAATCTGATGTGGGGTATATGCAGGGGCACAAGAAGACGATCTTGACGCAATTTTCATTGGACTGTCCGCGACATGTTGCCCGAAGCACTCATTGAGGTGGTCTTGGAACTTGTTTAGTTTCCAAAAACCGGTCCTCGGTTGCCAATCGAAAACAAAAGTCGCATGGTACCCATCTGTGCGGCACTTCATGCGCACTTTGACAGTATTCTGCATAATGTTAACTCCCCGTTGCGCCCCGAGGTTCGCAGTTTGTGCTCTAATCAGCTGCTCACATCTCCACCGGCCCTTCAAGGCGATCCCCACTTTCGGTTTAACGTCCAAAATTGGACGGGGCTTCCTTGTCATGGCAGGCAATCGATCTGCTCGCACTGCATCTTTCGCACGAATCATGGTTCGTCGCTTCGATTGGCGCTCCTGTAGCGTTCGACGGGTTTTCTTGTCGATATCATCCGGAATAGGATCGGCAGCGCGCTCTTCGACATCCTCTTCTTCTTCCTCACATTCGATTGCAATGTGATTCTTCGGGTCGAAGTCCTCGTCCGACGTAACGTCTTCTTCGGAATCAATTTCCAAGCACCCGGCCACCTCTCTGTCTTCCTCGAAATTCCTTCCTGCCTCACTCCCAAGATCATCTCCTCCATCTTCAAATTGTACTCCGTCGATGCATTCTTCCATTCTCTCCACGTCTGCGAACACCCCTGAATTTTCGCCATCCTTGCTGACATTTTCCTCGTCCATTTTGTCCGCGCTGCTCTCGCGAGAAGGATCGTCTGCTATGCCGCGAAATCGGCCGAAAAGACGACGGGATGGTGGTGGAGCTATACATTTCTCTACCTCGTCCACATCATCGTTACGTTCACCGTTGGACATACTATCTTCATCCTCTCCATCCTTGTTGTAGTATAAACACCCCCAACGGAGGGAGGTGTATACTCAGTTCTTGCGGAGACCCCGATCGGAGAAGGGAAGCAACCCCAGCTAACGGAACCGGAAAGCGGGCTCGGGTAGCGTGATGGTAGAGCGGGTTCGGACGGGGACGCGCGCACGGGCTGGTCGATCTACGCCTCGACGCCCCGGCGCAGCGGTGGGTTACGTACCAGCGCTGACGGGCGGAGGCGGACCTAGGCTCGCTCGTGTGCTCGCGCGTCCCCTGCCCGCTCGGCTCCTAACTAGATACGGGCTATTGTATGCAACCCGATCTAGAATAAGCGGGGCGAGCTTGACCAAAGGCGTAGGTTCTGGACAAGCTCGTGCTTGTCCTCCCCCGTCACCGTCGGTCCGCTCACGTATTTAATGTACAAGTTAGTCTATCATACTACAGTACAGTACGTACTGTACTATAGTGCTACTGTGGTCGGCTACAGTAGTGGGTGCGGGTCGCGCGTACTGTAGGGCTGTCAGCATTCGGTGCTGACAGCACGCGCGCTCGTGCGCGTCGTACTGTAGAGCTCGGGCTCTACAGTAGCTGATCTAATCTAAATGTAGTCCCAGGGGGTTATATTACACTTGTCAGTACCATCATTTTCAAGCACCGCCCGCAAGTGAGAAGCCATTTCTCTCTCTGTTCTCTTCCTTTTCTCTCTGTCCCTTTCCTTCTGCAGCTGCGCAGCCCTTGCTCGTTCTTCCCTCTCCTTCTGCAGTTGAGCGGCCCTAGCTGCCTCTTCTCTCTCTTTTTGCAATTGCTTCCAGGTTCTCGCCTGCCTCTCCCGTACAGCGTCTTCCTCGCTGTCACTGCAAACGTCTGACGCGCCCTTCGAAGCCTTCTCGTGCTCTTCATTGTTCGAGCATTCTCTTTGGCGTTGAGTCTCCCTGACATTGTCTTGTTTCTCTTGCGCAGCGCGTTCCATTTTGTCGAGAGAGAACTCTCTTTCGGAAGAGGTTTTGCCAAACGCGATGAATGCCGGCAGTAACACGACCTTACCACACTGAATATCCTCATCGATTTCTATGTACCGAACTTAGCTCTCCGCCTGCTGCATGGCACGCTTGAGTACTTTCATACACCTGTCCGCACAGCGCGGTTGAACTGCCCGCACTTTGTCGGGGTGGACGAGAACGGCAAGACGCTTGTACTGTTTTTTCATTTCACGCAATGTTGCGTTGCGCGCAGATACGCAAAAAACATCCATGAGGGGTGTCACACCTTCTTCCACAGTGGCAAGGTGACGGATACCCTGCGCCATGGTCTGGGGCAATAAGCGCATTTTGAAAAGACGAATTAAAAATGACAGCAGAGGAGGGGCACAGGGGTGACATGGCCATGGGGATAGGGAACGATGTCTGTCGTGGAGGTGACAGTCGATAAGGGGCCACACAGGCGTGGCGTTCATTGATCAACAAAAGCCATTTCACCCCGTTTTTGCCACCAAACTACTGTACACCCATCGCCCCACCACAAAAATCTCCCGTTATTTTATTGCGCGTTGGTGATTTCGCACAAAAAGGTACATGCGCATGGAAAATCGTCGCCGATTACCAGCTGCACGAGGAGGCCGATGTGTGGGGCCACACCGGCGTGGCCGATCACGAGATTAATTGTCCCTACAGTATCCGTGTTCTAGAAATGTTGAGTTTAATAGCTCGATTACTTGCCATTTTGGATTACTACACAGGCGAAGAATCCCAATTGTGTTGTTTGGGACGGGTGACCAAAGGCGACATTTCAGTGGTCGGGTCTAACATACTACTGATATTCTTCCCTTCGCCCCCCTTATGCAACAAATTCGCGCAATTCACCCCCTCAAAACTACAAGAAAAGCCATTTCACCCCCTTTTTGCCACAAAAAAGACCACGATCGCCCCACTAAACGCCGCATTATTTCTTTAATGTTTTATCGAGAATCACCCTCTCCATGCTAGCGGAAATGATTGGACAGCGTACACTGATACCCTGTACAGTATACGAAATGAAGATAGTACAGTAGGTCTTAAGTGCGAATGGGTGACGAGTGCTCAAAGGCTTAGTGATGGTGCATTTGACGTGCCATAATCGTACAGACTGGGTGCTCATCAGGTGATATACCGTCATCAAATTTACTCATATCCTTCTAAAATGATGACTAAGTCATAAAAAGACAAAGTAATTACGCAAAGCCGACAACACTGCCAAACGCCGCCGTGTTAACCTTGCAACTGTAGGCCGTCATAGCTTGGCTGGCTATCTGGGTACTGCGGAACGGTAGACGCGCGAAACATTACATTCATACAACCCTAGAAGAAAAAAATTAAATTTTTTGAGTGCACCTACAGTGCAATTTGAGATTTTTAGCATATTTGAGTGCACTGTGAACGCGAATTGTTGCCGCTGTTGGCCACACAACTTCCTATTGGTGGCACTTGGAGTGCACCCAGAGGGCGGCATGAGTGTATGATAGTCCTGCACTCATACTGCCCTCCGAAAATGCTATGTAACCTGGAGTGCGAGGTGAGTGCAATGTGCATTGCATGCTGCTCCGCATTTCGTAGTGCACTCACTCTGCACGCAACTTGCGTCCAAGCCCATAGTTTAGGTGGAGTTTGGAGGCGAGGGGTGGAATTTGGAGCTCGGCGGTCAACTTGGTATTCGTGGAGACGAGAAGATGGTGGGCAAGTCACGTGCAGCAAAGCAGTACCACTTTGCTGTTTGCACTTCTTGCTGTGGTTGATGGGCTGTGTAGAGGGCCAGATGTTAGAGGAACCGATGCGCTTCAAGTGCGTAAACTGTCACAGTAGCCTTTGAAGAAGAAGGTGTACCATCGCTCGGGCTTGATGTGAAGGTACGAGAAATGTTGTATCGAAGCTGTATTAGTGCGACCGGGAGTATGCGAGATTTCCGTCAAGCTTTACGAGAATTTAGGCGCATCTATTCTCTGGCTTACTACATTCTTCCTATATACCCTTCTCCGTATTTCTATCATTCGCACAAATATCTTTTCAACATTGTACTGCTTTACTGCTTAAGAGGCGACCTTTCTAGGTGCATATGCGGATAACATTGAAGTACGACTAGCAAAGTACCTAGTAGAAGAAGCCAGTTAATATTACTTTCAAAATACAGTCTTCACTTCATGGTGCAGGCACTTCGCAATATGCTCTAGTCCTGTGTGTTGTCGGCAGGACTGCTGCTCGACAGGCGATGGCATGCATGTGCACAAATATGGGGTTCTGGCATTCCACAACTGTATTTATGGAGCAAAGTCGCGCCGCTTTCGAGGGCAACTTACTTCTTCGAATCCTTGACTTCGGATGCTTCTGACAACTCGCCGTTATCGAACGACGTCTGCAAGTCCCACATTTGGGCGTATGACCCCTTCTGCCGTATCAACTCAGCATGGGACCTTCTCTCAACAACGGTACCAAGGCCCTCTTCTGCGCCATCTGTGCCAAGGACAATGATCTCGTCCGCTATCATGATTGTGGACAGTCGATGTGCAATCACGATCGTGGTTCGGTTCTTGCATACTTCCCGCAGGTTTGCTTGCATTTCTCTTTCCGTTTGCGTGTCCTGTGCATCGGGGCGGTGATGAGGGGTGTGGATTCAGAATGAGGTCAGAGATCTTGCACAGCGTGTCGCGTATAGCCAAAGTGCCACAAAAATTTCTTTCAGAACAGTGCTCAGCACTTACCAATGATGACGACGCCTCGTCAAGCAGAACAATAGCTGGTCCCTTGACCAGACACCTGGCGCACCCTATGCGCTGTCGTTCCCCTCCTGATAGGCGCACTCCCCGCTCTCGGACAAGGGTGTCTAGCTTCAGCGGGAGAGAATCAACGAAGTCTCACAAAGCAGCCGAACGTGCAGCGTCATAAATTTCAGCATCACATGCATCCGGTTTGCCGTATGAAATATTGAATCGCAGAGATCGGTTGAACAAGATCTGAATGTAATTGTCAGAGGCGCCGAGAAGAAAAAAAGAAAAGCCCACATTGTTAGTATTACAGGACATGGAAGGGCACCTCGTTCGCTCGCATTTGTCTCCACTCATGAGCGATAGAATTTCGTACCGTATCTTGGGCGACAACTCCAATTTGCTTGCGTAGACTCTTGAGAACAGTTCTTCACATTCTCGCCATCGATCAGCACTGACCCGCTATCGACATCATAGAATCTCAGCAACAGCCGAATGATTGTGCTGCAGCACGCAAATGACGACAAAAATATAATCGTGTACAAGAAGAATGTTAGCTTCTCCGCAATTGCAAAGACAACTTTTGCGTCTCCCACACCATCCACAGCCTTCACAAAACCGCCCCCAGACAGTAATTCAAAACTTACCTCTTGCCCGCTCCAGAAGCTCAAACGAACGCAACCATTCTCCCTGGAGCAACATGGAAGGAGATGTTACGCAGGCCGACTCAGGTCTTTCGTCGAAGGGTCCCTCGGCTGCCGAAAAGTACGGGCGACTGGCGTGCTACAACTGGAAGGCACGAGGCAGCGAGGAGGATTTGGATTTGTACTGCGATTGGTATGGGCGCAGCGTGTTGCTCATGCCGGAAGACATGGTCCGAAGCGGGGGGAAGGGGTGCGTTGAGTTTGACGTTGAGCGACAGCGTCGCGACGCTGTCGCTTTTCGCGATAATTGCGCTGCACAGTACGTCTCTTTTCATGTCGGGGCACCCCAATAGAGTACCAACGATTAGCAATTTGCCTAACCATCGCCCCATAATCAGCCCGCAATGGATTGCAGTTGACATGAAAATTTGTCAGTGCGACACACAAGCGAAAAACACTGTCGTACCTAGCTTCCGCCCACTTCCACTTTTCCCAAGCACTGTCCATGCCCCACAAAGCCGCCAGAAATAATTCTCCACGATGAAACGGTCGTTTGAAATGTGCCGATTTGTTGAAATTTGAGCAGGGGATAGAGCACCATTGTGTAGTTTTTTACTGGGATGCACAACCCTGCAAAACTCAGCACTGCCTTGGTAACCCTTTTCAGCTAGCACTGCCGAAGCGTCCTTAAATTCTTCCCCCAAAGGCCCATCGTCTTCCAATGTGTCTTCGTCGTTTTGCTTTTGCAAATTGGTTCGGTGCCACGGTTGCATCTGTTGAAACATAACGAGGTCAGAGACAGACCCAGGCTCATGATCACTGCATCCGATGGCTATTCCAATTGGCAAGACGGAGACCTCCACCTTATAGCCGTACATCTTATGCTTTCCGCTATAATAGCTCTTACCCTCTTGTACGCTTCCGGAAGGGCGAAAGCAAGGTTGAAACGTCACATCAGTGGCGTACCGCGCCATAGGGTAGTGAGAAAAACATTTTTTCTTTGCAACGAGCTCCTTGATCGTCCACTTTTTCGCATGATACTCCACGTAGGATTCGTAAAACGTACCGCAAACGAGATCAACAAAATTCCAAATCATGCGCTCCATGGTAGGGCCTTTGAAATTGAACATGTTTCCAAGAAATGCCCAGTCACCGCCATGTTTCATGACAGTCATCGTCATAAACAACATGTCTTTGGCCGTGACGGTGCTCTTCCGACCACGACCAGTGTTGTAATGATCGAGAATAAAATTTTCAAAGTCAGCCCATATGCCTTGGAATTGCAATGGGTCGAAGTTGATCATTTCGACGATACCGTGCGAGCCGTGGGCGTTGTACTACTGATCGAACATGGGTGCATCCGTGCCATTATCGTCATCGGAGGGAGGATGAATCAGATCACTGTAGTTTTGCAACTCATTTTGACGCTCGATGGCGAGCTCCGCAAGAATTTGTAGGGAATTATTGGCTCTGTCGACGGTAATTGAGGCCATCTTTTGAGGGAGATGGGGAGTGGGGGGTAGGAGGGATGGGGAGTTGCGGGTGGGAGGGATGAGGAGTTGGGGTGGGACGGATGGGGAGTTGGGGTGGGAGGGATGGGGGGTTGGGGTGGGAGGGATGGGGTGTGGGGGTGGGGGGGATGGGGAGTTGCGACCGTGATGGCCTTTATTGGGTGTCGGGTTTTGGCGGGGAAGCCCACATATTGCCCATTTTGGGCGCCATTTCCGAAATCACTTCGTCTCTTTTGTGAGAATTGTGTAGCTGCGCAATACGGGTCATCTCTGAAATTTGCCACGTAGTTGCGCACTACTGTGTCCAATTGCAATATATCATAAATTTGTTGAAAATATCAGTAAATGTTGATACACCTCGGCATAACCGTTTTAGGATTCTTTTTTGCAAACGATTGGCACTTTCAGCAGTTCCCGGATATTTGTGACAAAGGTCTAGTGGTCCCGCGTTATTAAGTCACCCCCGTGCCTTCATCCTTACAGTGTTTCTTACCGAGGCGTGTCTCTCAAAGCATCGGCGAAAGAGGCAGAAAAGTATCCTAGATTTTCTTAAAAAATAAAAAATAGGGCTCGTGCACATTTTTTGATCGCAGAT
This sequence comes from Chondrus crispus, assembly GCF_000350225.1. Taxonomy (NCBI): domain Eukaryota; phylum Rhodophyta; class Florideophyceae; order Gigartinales; family Gigartinaceae; genus Chondrus; species Chondrus crispus. The sequence continues at coordinate 224,866 of NW_005179159.1, forward strand.
CTCATCCCAAAACGGGGCATGTTAAGACACACCCTGAGGGAGTGCCTTAACATGCCCCGTTTCGCTGCGGTTTGCTTTGCTTTGCCCAAAGAAGTGATTTGACGTGCTATGAGTAGCTCCTACGTTTTAATTTATGTGTTTAAGAAAAGCAAGGGCTTAAGAAGCATACGGTATTTGTTAATAATTTAAAAGTATTCCTGGCAAAACCGGGCAAGGCAAAGCAAAAACCAGCCAGTTAAGACACGCCCTGAGGGCGCATACGAACTCTTGTCACAGATTCTAGCGTGTTTCTTACCGGGGCGTGTTTAATAAAGATGGGTTTAATAGCGCGGGACCACTGTAGTAGCTTTATTGGTCGGACTCCCCTTCACAAGACATCGGACGGGTGGGTAGTAAAATTACGCATACACTATCGATTAGACTATAAAGGAAAAAGTAGAGAGAAAAGACATGTGAGGGTGAAGCGAAGAGGAGGGCGGGCCAGTGCGGGCGCGGGGCTGGGTAGGAGAGAAATGTACATAGCAAGGAGGAAACTGGTTGCCCCCCGCCACCCGCATTTATGGCAGAGATGGCGCCGCAGTACGAGACGGCGACGCACGGTAGGTTACAAGTGTTCGTCAGTCACTCGCTACTTCCCGACGGAGCTTCATCCGCGTACAATACAGTGTACACCGACGCGAAGACCAGGTAACGCACGGCCGCACGCCCGCGCGGACGGCAAGAGTGAGATGGATATGCGCTATGCGCTGCGGCCCGGCGTAAGCATATGCGCAAAGAACCACCTCGACGCAGCGGTGACAGACAGGCGGCTGTCAAAGTAGACCTGCAGCATGCCAGCCGACCAGTCCAACCTATTCATTATCCACACTGGCTCGAAACCAGGACACAGTAGCTCGTTAAACCGCCAATGCAGCAGCTGTAGGAGGCATAGTAGTGTCCAGGAGGTGCTTGTGTGCCAGTGAGGGGGAGCGCGCGATCCGAAGCCTTGCCAAGGTGGGCGGCTCCGACTCGAGCACCGACGCACACGTTGAAGAAGCCGGAGCTTGATGTTCGGACGTCATTCCACTTGCGCAGCAAGTCAATCGGGCTAAGTGATGCGGCCCATGCATTGCTGGACGGGTAGGAGAGACGCAATGGAAGACGATGCCCTCTCCCCTTCCGATGTAGTTCCACCCAGATAGGGCATCACCCATAGATAGGGCACCGCCCTTAAGGCACCAATAGGTTGCACGCAAATAAAGCCGCCGGCGCTCCGACCACCTTTGAGGGTCGGAGGCATCGGTCTGATCTTGGCATCACAGGTTATGGGCACCAAACACACCAAACGCACCACTGACAATCGATCCGCGGCACACAGACAATCACTCTCAACCGCGATAAAAGAGTGCAACGACTAACGCTCCACGCCTCCACCTTTTTTCTACCGCGACTACGACATGACAGAACAACAAGGATCACCTATGGGACAACTCCCAAGACTGGAGAGCAGCAACTTCACATATTGGTACGAAGCTCTCAAGATCTACGCAAGGAAGACCGACGCCCGCAACCCACCTCACCACGCCGCACACTACCGATCCCGATACAGATCAAGAGGCCGCACATCAGCGCAAAGCGGACAAACTCCGCAAAGCAATAACGCAAAGCCTCACAACAGAAGTAGTTAGGATCCTTCCCCCACACGTACTGAGGTACGATCGACACACAATATGCCGCATCATAAGCAGTGTAGTGGCCACCTCCACGACCGATCACCACGAAATACTGGACGCCGAAGCCAGGGGAATCAAGTACGTCCAAGTAACACAGCTACAGGACTACGTGAAACAACACAGGTAAATGCGATACAAAATGCAGTTCGCGAATTACCCAAACATCAACGAAGAACGCACCACCGTTCGATACATGCTGCAAGGACTAATTCATCACCCTGAAATGGGTTCACTGGTCATGGTAACGGCGGGCCACCCCCCGCTAATAATCCAGGCCTTCACAAACCACATACAACAAGTGCAACTCATGCAGGCCAATGCACACAGATCGCAGCACAGAACGCAACACAGCAAAGCACCCCGCCGCACCACAACACGCGCACCACAGCAACGTCCGCCCATAGACAAACCCAGCTACACCAAACCAGCAGGCCACCAAGGGCAATGGTGCGAAATCCACGGCAGCATAACACACATAACAGAGAACTGTTACACACGCAGATACAAACCGCGATCAACACACCCACGCGCGCGCACAGCCCACGCCGACACCGGCAATGCAGAGTATCCTAACAGCCCCATGCACGAGTTGCAGGATCGGCTGACAGCACTCGAAACAACGCTCTATGACACCGGCGAAACCAGCGACGGTAAGCAAACTTTCATACTGGACTCCGGGGCAAACCCCACGCATACCGCTACACCCTACACCTCGATGCAAAAAAGCACCGAGACACTAACTACAACTGCAACTGGCCATCGCGAACCTGAACACACACGGGGCACATAACTATCGCGCAGAGGAATAAGAGAATCACGGTACCGGCCGTTCACACACCCCAAAATCAAGGAGAACCTCCTTTCAGTGTACGACCTCACTGCCCACGGCCAAGTGACATTCTCAAGAAAAAGGCCACCGTTCACAAGCCTCGAAAAGTACCACAAGCGATTCTCACAGCAACTTACAGTGAGGGCCAATACAGAGTCGACCAACACGGCACGGCCAAAGGAGCTCTAACATACTCTCGTAAAACCCCGACAACGAAAAAGAAGCGAACCAGAGCCACCCCAACTACAACCCCGAGCACACCCCCCACGCGCAGCACACATCCCCAATTCCTCTCCATACAACCGCCGCGTGCCCAACGACAAAGACCCACGCTGCTTACCGCCCCTGCACCACACAAAGCAAATCGCAAGGACACAAGGGCATAACAACAAATGACTGAGTGGCACCTCAAACTAAACCACACACACCCCAAAACAATAGCACTCATGTCCAAAAAACAGATGCTCCCTTGAATTCCGACAAGTCTCAAGGACAACAGCGCCACAATGACATGCACAGGCTGCATCAACGGCAAGAAATCAACACGCCCGCACAAGCGCACATCGGATGTGAATAGGGCCAGGCCCTAAAGGGCTAGTTCCAAGCCTACTCGTCTTTGGCGTTATGCCACGAGTCCTCTTTCCAAGCTTTGATCAGCTACCCGTTCAAGTTCAAAGGATGATGGCAATGCAGGCGGCACGAAAGGACATGTCCAAGGAGATTGCTCAGAATCGCTTTACGGCAGCGATGAAATCAAATGTGCCCGCCGCCGCTCATCATGACATTGGCATCGGCTTCGAAGTCTTAGTTTACAAGGAGCCTCCACTAAACAAGTGGATCGGCCCATTCCGCGTTCTAGGCATGAAGGGAAAGGCTGTGTTCATTGAGAACGAGGGTGGCATCACACAGTTTTCCATCGACAAAGTAGAGGCTTACCGACGGCCCAGCGCGGATGAGCTTCCTGATCTCGAAGGGCCTCCGGTGTCTGCCAGAACCGATAACTACCGAAGCAGAAGCTTATCACCGGCACAAGCGTCAGACGCTTGGCTAGACTCCTTAAGAGACTCGCTGCAAGACTTGTTCTCAACGCGGCCTGACGAAAGCGCCATATCGTCTGATGAGTTCTTCATGGACAGTGTAGTACATACTACAGAGATGATTGCACCATCTGATCCCCGTTGTACAAGTGATGCATTCTTAATAGCGAAGAAGAAAGAAGTAGAAGGGCTGGAAGAACGTGGAGTCTGGGAGAAGACCCCGAAGGTATTGCTACCGAAGAATGCCAACGTACTCGGAGGCCGCTTTGTCCTCACACTGAAAAAAGTGGGCACAAAAGACGAAACCTCAAAGGCTCGTTTCGTCGCACAGGGTTTCTTCGGCAGAGAGAAGGATTTCATTATCCACAACGTTACGTCACTTCGGCAGAGCTCCGTGCGGATTATAGTGTCCTTTGCTGCATCGCAAGGATACCGCGTATTCAGCCACGACGTGACTCAGGCTTATGTGGGAGAACGGGTACCGACCGGTGTCGGTAAACGTAACGACCCGGAGGGAGATCCCGTAAGGGTAACCAGACGATACTGGGAAGAAAGGGGATAACTCAGCTTGTACACGGGGTGCACATACCACCACGGGTGACAGGTGGCGACGGACTGGCCACGTGTACCGCCGTACGTATTACGTCCCGATAGGGTAGAGTAGACTAGGAGTTACTACTGTAGGGGCGTAGAAATTTGTGTAATAGGAGTGTCAGCCGGGGGAGTCCCAGCTAGCACACATGGCCCGCGTTCTGCCACGATTGCAGGTGGCAGGAAACCAGCCACGTGTGCCGCTGTGCCGAATACTCCCCGGTGGAGTACAGTAGAGGTACTCCACTGTTGTGATCCGAAGTAGAAGTGGATCACTACTGTATTGCCAGGCCGCCGGAGGTCGACGTACTTAGGGACCGAGGCAGTACGCTCCCAGAGTAAAGGGGGATAGCGACCCCTTTTGGCCAGAACTGAGGAAAAACGGGAAGAAGCAGATCGTCCCGTGCGGGTTATTCTTGAGGGCCGCAAGCACACGCTCCCTAGTTTGGTCCACCGCCCGGTGGAAGCGTATGCCCATTGAGCCCCATCCCCTCCGGGGTCGCAATTCCACTCGCCCGTTTACCGGAATCATAACCGCTGCCGTCACAAAAAGGTTGGTGGTGTTGTAATTTTACCGCTACCGTGGACACCCCCTCCGTGACGGGGTAAAACCGAACCGGAAGGATCCATACTATTACAGCTTATACGCAGAGTGATGAATGTCTTTCCCGGGAGCTCTTTCTTCAATCAAAGCCAAGGGACGCCGCACTATTTCCTCCCTCCGAAGGTGAGACACTGAAATTGGTAAAGCCAATCTACGGAACAACAGATGCAGGCGATTACTGGAATGTGACAGTTGATCGACACGCCAAGAAGCACCTAGGTATGGAATCGATGACCGAAGATTTTTCGCTATATGTTAAACCCGGGCAGGAAAGCGAAGCAGAAGGCCTTATGGGCATGTTCGTCGATGATGGCATGCTGTGTGGAAATGCTAAATTCCAGCGTCTAACCGAGGCTACGTTAGAAAGGTCCGACTCTAAACCGAGAGAATGAGATACCGTGGAATTCTATGGTATGAATATTGAAACGATACCTGGCGATGGCTTTGTGATAGACCAACCCGACCACATCGAGAGGATACAACTATTGCCGGACGATGCCAACTTTGATACGTTTCGTAGCTGTCGGGCTGCACTGGGCTGGATCACCCATACAAGTCCGGACATTTCTTGCTACGCCAACAAGGCCGCACAAGTCACAGAAGAATTTTTCGATCAGCAAAAGGTCAAGGAATTTAACAGCTGCATCAAGTACGTGAAGAAAAATCAATTTCCATTGCGCTTCAGGCCCTTAAACACAAGCACGTTGCAGATCCGAGTATATGCAGATGCCGCATTTGGGACAAACTCGGATTGTAGCTCTCAACTCGGATTTGTGATTTTACTCTGTGATGCCTCCTATTCTTCCCATGTCGTCTATTTTTCTAGCAAGAAGTCCAGAAGGGTTGTCCGATCGATAATGGGAGGAGATATGTTTGCTTTGGCAGACGGGTTCGATCGAGCGTTTATGCTTCGACATGATTTAGAAACAACTTACTCCAAACGAATTCCTTTGTATGTACTCACGGACTCAAAGCAGGTCTTCGACACAATCACGAAGGCATCGAAGACCACAGAACGGCGATTACTCATCGATATCGCTGCTGCTCGCCAGGCCTACAACCGTCATGAGATCTCCAACATCGTCTTAGTAGCGTCGGAGGACGTTATTGCCGACGGTCTGACAAAGACCAAATCTGGTTCTTCTTTGATGAAAGTGCTCACCTCTGGAAAAAATGTGCTCAAAGTGAAGCAATGGATCATCAGAAACTGATGCTTTACATCACGAAATTATCCGGTTAGTAATGTTTAGATATGTTTGAACGAACTTGCACCCTCTGCGGCAAAGTTCCCGAAGAAGTGTCTTGTTCCACGTTTGGAGAAAGTGCTAGTGTGAATCGTGTGGATGATATTACCAGGATATAACGGTATGCACACATCTCCACGCTGTCGCCGTGTGTTATGATAACAAGACACTCCCCTTCTAGTACATAAGGCCTGCCGGCCTTCGAGTAGCGAAGACAGGTAGACGTTTTTCTAGGAACACAGGATACAGTACTCTTTCGAGTCGTTTGTCGACTCGGGTACAGTAAACTATCTGCCGGTCGTCGGCAGATTTCCCAGAACCCCTGTTCCAAGTGGCGATTTCCACAAGGGGGGCTCCCAATTTTTGAACAGTGTCCTAATGTTCAAAACACCAATATTATTGGAAAAAAGTATCATTTTCCGGGCCTGGGCCCGAAAAAGACCCATCTATTCGAGCTTTCACGTCTCCATGCGGTAGTCGACGTGGATCAATTAAAAACAAATAAGTAAATTAGTTTCGGCGATTTCTCACAGCTGACAAAATTATGGCACAATATCAACCAGGGGACGAACCTCCAATATCAGCACAGTGCGACAGTGCTGGCCCGACACGCAGTAAAGTTTATGTTGCTAAACGCAACGCACAAGCATCTGCATGTGTGATGATATTGTACACCTGATCACAGTATCTAACCTGGGCCAGGTTAATTTTGAAGCTCATATTTCCAGATGCCCTCAACAAGTAATCTAGACCATGTTAATTTTGAATCCAGGCCAATTCCTGTGGAATTCCAAAATAATCTGGACCATTTTGGTTTTTGGTGATATATTTAACCTGAACGCAGTCATCATACGCATTGCTACGACTCTTCATTCGATTGGAGCACTATCAAAATTATTGCGATGTTCCGCAATAAAACTCCCTAATGGCCTGCAGCTCATGATACAGCTGCTTTTCCTCCCACAAACTGTTTTAATTTAGGGCCAAACCGGTTCGAATCATCCGTAATACTGTATTAGCCGGCAATATGATAAGCGGAGGAGGAGGGCTGGTAACAACAGTTAATCTGGACCATATTAATTTTGAATCCATACTATTTTGTGTGTCCAAGTTAAATACTGTGATCAGAGTAGTGACGTTGAGGGTCATGCTCAGTTCTCAGAATCTCCTGCAAAACTACTGTTATGGACGGTGCCCTGTAGCACCTCCAAAAACAGTAATTTTTCCAATATTGGGGAACGGATGAAACAAAAAAGACTGGATACGAGGGATGTGCGGAGGCGATCTCGACGGAGACAGTTTTGACCTGTGAGGTTTTTATTCAAGTGGGTATGCTTTCCGCAGGAGTCAGCCGAGAGACAAGTGTGTTGTCACACGGGGTACATTCGGGCCGATATCACTTCTCAGGCGTCCCATGTGTAGCATAAACACCCCTAGGCGACTGAGGGTGTATGCGCAGTCCGACGTAGACCCGTTCGAACGGGAAGAAGGGTGAAGCATCAGCTAACGAGACAGGGAAGGGGGCCCTTGTAGCGTAGTAGAGCGGGACGGTCGGGGACGAGCGTACGCGCGGGCCGATCTACGTTACACGTGTGCACGTGTATGTGCGTGTCCCTTGTCCCCATGGTGTACACGTGGACATGCGCGGTTGTACTGTAGAGCGTCGGGCTCTACCGTATGAGATCCTGCTGTTGATCTAATCTAACTAAAAAGCCCCAGGGGGGGTTACACTACACGGCCCCCCCCTCAAGACTGAACGTCGGCGTTCAGTACTCTCGGGCTTGTAGAGGTGACCATGTCGGAACCGCTCCCTGTGATCCTGGACTTGACCCGGATTCCGCCTGACCCGTCCCCATCACCGCGTGTATTCCAGTCCTCCGACGCTCCCGTGTCCAAGCTCCCCTTGAGCTCCCCTTTCCGTCGTCGCGCTCGCGTCTTCTAGCGGGTGAGGGACTCCCGTTCTTTGCGGTCCGGCCCCGGCAATCCTTGCTACACTACTGTGATCGTCCCCCTGTTCGTAGGGAGTCTCGACGTTCGGGTCATTATGCCGACCCCTCTCGAAGGTCCTCCCTCCGCCTCCGTTACTGCCCGCCCCGTTCTGGGCGGACCGGAGATTTCGTGCCCCCCGGCGCCTCTTTCTGGGGCCGTCGGACCCCTCTTGCCGACAGTCGCCGGCTTCGTGCCACAGAGGGTCATATCCCAAGGCAACCCGGCGCGGTCGGGCGCCCTTGGGCGACAAGTCCACCCTTCCAGGAGGTTCGCGGCTCCCGTGAGTCGACGTCGTCCGTCGAGATCGTTCCCGCCTTAAGCAGTCGTCACGCCACCTCGGTGTCGCTCTCTGCTGACGATCCGGTGGTGCATCAAGTCGGCTTGCCGCCTCAGGAGTCGGTGGGAGAGCAGCCGCCGCCGCCTCTTCGAACGGTACGGCCCGGCGTGGACGCGGGTGACCCCCCTTCGGGGTGGTTCGGGGTCCCACTGGAACGATCAACACCGCTCCCTCTCGACCGCCTGAAGTTCCCCTCGTGCCGGTATGCCCGCTCGGGGGATACCGTCGGGGAACTGCTAGCGCGTGAGACCCTTCGCCCAGACTTTCTACGTGTACGCAAGTTATATGAGGCTGGGCGAGGGGAAGAAGCCTCTGTTGTGTTGGGGCGTCTTCTTGCCGAGGGGGATGGAGCGGCCTACCAGATCTCTTCTGCGATCGTCGGTGATCGTACTTTTGCTTATAGCTTGGCCGAGGCAGAATACGTTGATCGAATGGCGGACTATCTTATTAACCGTGGGTCGACGCCCTCTCGCGAGTTCGTCCTGTCCACAGTCGCGGGACTGTACGTAAGCCCCCGCCCCTTTGCCTACTCAAAGACGCCCGTCGCCTTGCAAAAGTCGGCTTGTTCGCTCATGAGGCTACACCGCGTGGCCATTGCGCCCCACAATTGGGCGGCCTACCCGCACTCTGGGGAAGCGGACGGCCGCGTTTTCCGGTCGGCCGTCCTCGAGGACGGTCTATCCCCAAGTGATTTTACGTTACTCCCCACGGTGGTGGGGAAGCACTCCCCTCGTTGGGGGTGCATTCCCTACTTCCTTACGCCTTAAAACACTTCGGGGTGGCGTGTGCTGATCCGACGTATCCCGCGTATGCCGCTCAGATGCACAACGGAGAGAGGGAGTGGGCATGGGCGCTCGGTAACGCCTTCATGAACTAATTATCGATCCATGGACGGGTGTTCGTTCAGCCCACTAGAGTATTAGCCCAACTGGGGAAAGTAGCGTGGGACCTCCCCAACGTGCCCCTACATCCGCTCGAGCGGAGTTCCATGGACGTACCCTGGACGTACGCCTTCACCCTCGAGTTGATGCATGGAGATTGCGATGCCGTTCCCCGCCACCTCCACCACTGGACGGATTTCACAACTGGCTTCCAGTCCTCATTTCTGGCCTACGACTACCGATCCGGCGCCTTCGTGGCGCAACAGACAGTTGCGGCCCCTTGTCCTAGGCAGTAGGGAGGCGGGGTCGGCTCGGCCTCACGACTGGCTCTTAAGAAACGGTACCGGGATCTAGACGGGGAGCTTCCGACTTTCTCCTTCGCGGGTACGAACCCGCCATCAGGACTGTCGGTGCCCGTGGGCGACCACCGCCCCCTGGGGAGTCCTCAGGTCCCCCCCGTGCCTCCTCTCGACCCGACCCCGGCCAGTGCCGCTCCGAGCGGGCAAGCGGTACGTCGCCTGACGCTCGAGCGGGCAGATATCCATGACACACCAATATTACATCACGCCCTCGGGAACGCGAGCGATCGTTCGTAGCAAGTAGAACGTTTGATCAGCACCCTTGCCAGCTGGTACTTAGTGCGGGGCGAGGAGGCACATGGCCTCGCCGCGCAGCATGATTCGCACATGTCCGAACTGCGCCATCTACGTGGCGAGTTAACGAGGGTGCCCGATGCTATGGCCACGCAGACCCGGGTCCTCGAACGGACGACCGCTGATTGGGACCGATACCGTGCCGAGCGGGACGCGCTGCGTGGTCTCCGCGAGGCGCCTCCGGCTGCGTCGCGTTCGACTTTGCGAGACCCTTTCGAAAATCAGGGACGTGAGGCACCGGTGGTCGATCGTAACACTGCCCTTGAGGGCGGTGAGCTGCGCTGGAGCCGCGATAACGAGATAGACATGCCTCCTCTGGAGGGGTTGGGCTGGGGGTTATCATTTGACCCCAGTTATTGCCCTTCGGGTCTCTACAGACCGGGTCCTACAACGGGCCCTAACGGCTCAAGCCGTTAAGCGCGCGGTGGTCACGGAGCCCTGACCGTCCATCTACGTAAAGACATTTCCCCCTTCCCCCTTTTTTTGTTCCCCCATTCCTCCTTCTTCCCTCGGGCTATACCGCTGAGGTATTCTTTTCTGTCGTTTCCCTCCTCGAGGGCGGTCCCGAGGGAGGGAGACCTTTTCGCCACGGCCCCGGGGTCGACCTCGCTCGAGGTATCCATTTTGCTTGATCTCGAGATCTCGCGAACGGATCCGTTCGCGTCGAGGTATAGATGATGCCAGAACCCTCCAATTCTTGGTCTCCCTGTCACGGGGGTACGACACCGGTCGTTTCGTTCGTAGGGGGCAAGGTGTAGTTGGTTTGGTTAAGGCGGAGGTTGTCGAAGTAGGTGCCCCTACGGAGGGGTAGTACTGCCCTCGCGTAGCTTCACAATTCCCTCTCTGGTCGCCCTTCGTTGAGTCATGAGGAAGTCGGTACGTCCTGGGGCGTTCAGGGGGAGAGGGAGGTCTGTCGGGAGGCGCGTTGAGGCCGAGATCTCCCTACCCGTCTTCGCACGAGCGGGCGGAGGGTGCTGTTCGAGGGCCAGTGCACTTGAGTGACACTCGGGGCGAGCTATTCCCGATGCCCTTGGACTGCGCCTGCGACATTTGTTGCCTGGCCGGGCGTTCTCCCCAGTTCCCTTCTTAAGGCTGCACGGAGCTGACAATACCATATCACGAGCACAGGAGCCTCGTCCTATTTGGGGGCCGTGGTGCTGTCGACATGCGCCAGTCCGTCCCCGTCCCGGCCCAGTGCTGTACGAGGCGAGGGGTTGACTACTGCGGCTCTTGCGGCTCTCGTGCGTCGGTACGCGGTTCTTTCGGACGCGTGCGTTCTCCCGGACCGTTGGTATGGCCAACGGACGACCTAGTCGTGTACTCGTTCCCGTCGTGTCGGGTGGCGGCGCCGTTTCCCTTCGGCAGGGCGCTATTCGAGGCGTCCCCCTCCCCACGACATACTGTCCGTCCAGTAGGTGCATTCCATCTCCTCCGAAGTGACGGTCTCCAGGCAGATGACCGGGCTCGGCGTAGTCTTCAACGTGTCCGTCCACAGCTCTTGCGGCGCTGTTCGCGACGCGTCGGCGATTCTGTGCGCGGGAGGCTGTCGTGCACTACAGCCACGTGTGGCGGACTGTACGCAGAGCGACGCGCGTTCGGACGCGTAAGGGGATAACGGGAGACCACCCCGTGGATGACCGGGACCGGGATCCGGGCGCGGCTTGCGCGGTAGGGAACTAGAACTAGAGTCAGCAATAAAAAGGAATAATTAAAGGAAAAACAGAGCTAACGGCGCGGGAAGCACAGTAGTTAACGTAGGGCTCGCGTGAGTGGGTCGACGCGCGCAGAGAAGGCAGTTGGGATTCTAGGGGTGTAGATGGCTCGGTCGGTATGGGCGGGCCAGTACCGACTCGGTACCAGAAACTCGGAGTCGAGGCTACAACCTTGAATCCAGAAACCAAGGTAAACGACCCGAGGCTTCGTGCCTCTTTGCTTTGATTATCGGGTTGACTATATAGTCCCCGTCGCCGTAATGGTGAAGCTTAATTACACTATAAATTAGAATAACTAGAATATACGGGTGTAGCCCCGGGGTGTAGCAGAGGGATTACACGTGTCCACCGGTGGGGACCCGGCCGAGGGACAGGGTGTAGTGCAATGTGCCTGGCAGGCCGCGAACACAGTCCGACGGTCAAACAAAAAGAAGAAAAACAACAACAGCAACAACCACTGCCGATGGCACGCGCTACGGAGCGTTCGAGACTCCCTTTCCCCTTGTGTGGGCTTGCGGCCTACGGTAGCTCAACTCCAACGGGGGGCTACGGGAAGATGCCCGGCCCGGGAGGATAATGGTGGTAGAGACTTGTGAAGACTTGAGCGCTCGACGAGTGCGGGTTGGGCTTGTCTACGAGGATGTAACTGCGGTTCGCTGGGTTGTAAGGCCAATGCTCGACGAGCGTTTTCAGCACCTTGGGTATAATTCAAGGTCTTCGACGGGGGCTTGTTCAGCACTACCCGACGGGATCGTAACCGTGTAGCATCGCTACTACCGACGTGTTGCCCGATGGCTAAAAATACCCTCACCAGCGCGATCGCAATCGCGATAGCTGGTACCAACTCTGTCTTATACAGTAAGACCTTCGACGGAGGCGTCGTTGCAACAGCCTTCCGACGGAACTTGAAACAGTAGCACCGCTACACAACGTGTTTCCCGATGGCGAAAACACCTACACCGGATCGGTCGCAACCAACTCCAGTGGAACCAACACAATTAAGGGAAATATAGAGATAGAGGTAGAAAAGAATAGGGAAATAAAGGAAAAAGAAAAGGGGAACCCCCGAGCGCAAAGGATAAAGTAATGTGTGGTAAAAGGGAGCGTCTTGGGAAAGACAGACTTCGACCAAGGCGATATTCAACTCTGGCAACTCGGGTTACCTTTACTGACTTGGTCGTCAGAGGACTAAGGTATATATCGCCCCGCCGGAGTCACTACAGTAGCTCGCGGCGATAGATCCTAGATGTAATCTAGTGTCAGCAAAATTAATGACAATTAATTAACTAAATAATATAAAATAATTAAAAATTAAAACTGTGCAATTATTCACACATGTGTCCCCCAACGCGGACTACTTTTCATATCCAAATATTTTCCTTTCTTTTCACCCCCCTTTTCAGGTGCGTATTGCACTACACAGGGTGAGTGCACGTGTACCTGGGGTACACGTGGTGGCGGTCCAGCTTGATTTTGGCTGGTAGGGACAGCTGTCCCGTCATAGTGTACAGTGCACTACTGATCCCCCTTCTTAGAGAACCACGCGTCCCCGCGTGTAGGTACGTAGAAATTATCGCCAAATTATCGGGGGTGCTGATATTGGGGCGATGTGCAAGGGAGGGCGCCATAGCGGGGTTGTTGGATCAGCGATCGAGGGTAAATCGAAGGCGTGCGTTTCTGCAAGCCAGCTTGTCGGAGGCGGTCTTCCGCAATATTCCAACTTTCCATCTAGAGCGGCCGGCTTGTCTCCGCCCTCCTCTTGCGGTTTCCTCGACACAGTCCACGCTGTCACGGTGCGCGGAAAAGAACGATTTGTCATCGGAGAGGCGTTTTGCCCGGGTCGGCGCGGCGACGATGGATCGGTTCCGCAAGCCCTACGGGGAACTGGAGGTCGCGGAGGAAGCAGAGGTGCGGGGGTGGCCTTCCCCTCGGTTTCCGCGTGGCAAGGGCATGTCCGACGATCCCTTGCTATTCGAACGTGCACCATTCCTTGCTCCCGAGGGGTTACGGGACACACATCTCGTGCGGTTGTATGCGGATGTGACTGGTGCTCTCCCCGGGGGTCTCAGCCTACGAGCTGTATAGTCACGCGATTTTTGCTACCGTCTCGTGGTGGACGGTGAGCATGTCTGGCCGAAGTACCGCCGTATTGGGCGTGACCGACGTCAGAGATATATGGCGTTGTTGGTTCGTCGGCTGTCGAGGACGCCGTGCAATCTCCCAATTCCCGTGGAATGGGACTTTGATGCGTGGGCGTATCTTACAGAAGGCGACCGCGGTTATGTCGCCAATCTGCGGAGATTGTTGGATCATCTACCGGAGCGGTTTGAGGAGCCAAGGATCGCGTACATGGCTTGGGACAAGACCATCCTCCCTCCTCGCTACGAGAGGTACGTAGAACGGGAGAGCAACCCCGGGTACTACGACATGCTCAAATACGAGCGTCGGATGCGCAACGCTCTCGGTGTGTTTGTCGCCTACGAGTGGATCGAAGCAACGAATTTCGAGCCGCGTTCTCGGTATGAGCGGTATCCTCAGATACCGCATTGGTTTTCGTAGTACGAAGTCCCTGCGGACTTCGTTGCGGAGGTCCCACCTTGTCTGGTGTATTTCGGCTTGAGTCTGAATGACTCGCCGCAGTCTCCGCGTTTGATGATATTCCTCACCGAATTGATCGTTGTCGTGGCGAAAAGGTTCATTTTGTCGTGCACTGAGGGGGAAGGGTGGGATCCCCCTCTGGCAGAGCGCGCGCGTTCGGGGGCGCGTGTAGGGGATTCGGGAGACCACCTGTAAAGGAACCGGTACGGAGCCGGGCGCTATGCGCAGTAGGGAATTGGAGAGGTAAAAGGAAATGGAGGACACGCCCAGGAGGGGTGGAGCGGTAGGGACAGGCTGGCGCGCACGCCACAGTAGGGCAGCAGGGCGCGCGCGCGCTAGAGATAGGTGGGAATCGGGACGTACATGGCTCGCAGGGTACCGTCGTGGGACGGGGACCGACGCGAGGCTACGACTCCGTTCCAGAAACCCAAGTTGTAGACCCAAAGCTTCGTGAGGATTTAGTTAGGGTCCGACGTCGAACTATATAGAAGTCGACGTCGGGATATAATAATAATACTAATTAAAATAAAAGGGGCACGACACTCGTGACACGTGGTGGTGGGCCACGGGTAAACGTGGTTAATTGGCACGGATAAACATGATGTATAACACGGGTACACGTGGGTAATGGCACGAATAAACGTGAGGTATAACACGGGCACACGTGGGTAGAACTGTCAGTACTGCGACAGGGCTCCATGGAGCTTACACCCGGCCACGAGCTGGGGATTGGATACACGGTTACACGTGGTATATATATCACTTATGATAGTGAGGCATCCCGCATGTGCTACAGTACAGCATCGCGATTACGCGGAGCGATCAGTGCTCTACACGTTTGGTCATCTCTGGACGGCCGTTTGTGCGTGTTGCCGACCATGATTGTCAAATGGTTGCGCAAGCTCGACTTGCAGGGGGTCCTCTGTGGGGATTCGGTTTGCGAGCAGCTGAATACGCTGCTTGATCTTCATGACCGGGTTGATTGGCCACGGGTGCCTTATGGTCAGGTGTGGCGGGAGTGAAACGCCTCAAGACGGCGGCGGACGCAGGGGTTACCACGGTCGTGGTGGACACCCCTATGGGAGGGACGGCTCCGGCGGCGACGACGGTCGAGGAGGACCCCATCGATTCTGAGTAAGGGTCGATTCCGTCGGATGCGCCAGTGGCGCCGGTCGCCGGGGTCGAGGATGACCTCGTCGACTATGAGGAGTCAGGATAGTTGCTGGTATGCGTCCTCGTAAAGGAGCACCCCGTGGTAGCGCGTAACGCACGAGTCAGGCAAGAGGGGAGATACTGCGACGGAGGTATGATGGTTAACCATAAACAGAACCTATCTTCTCATGATTGCCTTACGTAGACGTTCGCAGATACGCAGAGCTGCGCGCGGTAAGTTGATGCCGGGATGCACGACGTGAGGGCCCGAGTCGTTGTCAATGACGTTTATATCGGCGGGATCTGTAGGTGGCTGGTAGTCCGCGTCTCCCCTTCTGGTAATCCGGCTCAGGGACGAACGTGGTGGTGACGTCACCCCGGGAACGATTTTCCCGCGATGCCCGTATACGACGCGAAGAATCGCTTCCTTTTTCATTATGGCGAGTGACGTTTGTTCTGCCGGTGGTGGCGAACCCAGGGACGGGGTCAGTCCTCTATTATGGTAACTCCAAAGTTGACTCCCGCTTATCTCGTGTGTCGAGCTCCAGAGGGGACGCACACGGCGGGGGGTCACTTCGGCTCGCCGCTACAGCGGGCGACTGCGGAAAGTTGCTCGCGAGGACGGTAAGGTCGGAGAGGCACAGATTTGGCGTAACGTCAGCGCGTTGCCGACCGGTAGAGGTCGGGGAGGGCGTGACGTGACCGTCCTAAAGCATAGTACCTGGTTGCCGCACGCAGTACTCAAGTGAGCGGGGGGATGCCATATGACGGGGCGTGACTTGAGGCGTCACAACCAAGGAGCAACCACGACTCTTAAGTCGGAGGGCGGCGCTCGTGAGGCGTGACCACGCCAGTTGTGGCGTATAACCGGTTGGACTTGACGTTGTCCCGACAGACCAGTGGGTATCGTGCCGCTCTCGGGCCCACGCGAGACGGATGACGGAAGTGCTATGACACGAGGGCCCGTATGCGGTCAACGGGGTCAGAGACGGAACGGATCACCCGTACCCCGGGAGGGGGCGGTTTCCCGCCGTCCGAGGGATTATGGGGTCTCCGAGGGAGGTGCTGCCGAAACAGCCAGGTGGACGTTGCCGCGACCGTGGCAGAGTGAGGGCCGTCCGCGACGATAGCGGGAAAGGCGGGTTCAGCCCTTACTAGCCACTGTAGTGGGTGGTCGTTACGTGGGGACGAGACGCACGAGGTCTGGATGATGGGAGTCAAGCGATGCGGGGCGGGGTCGTCGTCAGGAAAGGACACGGGGCACAACACAAACAACTAGATGGTGGGCGTGTGAGCTAGTTTTCGACCCCCACGCTGTCCAGGGTGGACCATAACTACAGGTCCGGGGTGGGGGGACGCTTGCACTTGCAAAACCGCCCAACGGTATTATAATCGATGTAATTTGCGGGTTCCCAGGTTTCATCGTCCACTGTGTATCCGTACCAACGGACTCGGAAGAGTGGTATCTCGTCCGGTCCCGGCTTGTCTTCCGTCAGTGCCTGAACCACGTAAGTCTGTGTGGCCTCCTCCGTAGGGGAAGGAGGTCGTTTTGTCGCCTTGGCGGGCGTGTTTGACGCGTTTTGATATGAGGAATCAACTGCGGTTGACGGGTGAGGAGGGTTTTCCGGGGACATGAGGAGGGGTTGACTGAAGGCAGACATAGACGCAAATTTGGCGACGTGCCTCTTGGCAATCTCCTCCGTACCTGGCGGTGTCTCATTTGGGCAGCCAGTGGAGTCCGCGGTCACCGCCGGTGCGGCGGGCTCGGTCGGGGATATTTTCTTTTGAATTTTTCTCGGGTCTCGTATCCACGTGTCCTGTGGCTTGGCGGTGAAGGTACGCGTTCGTTCGTTCGGCGACTTATCGCCGTTCGGGCGCCGGTCGCTCGCCGGGGGCGTGTTGCGTTGAGCCTCGTCTCCATGGCATGCGTGTCACGGTGACGTGGCGACTCTAACCGTGACGGTAGCCGTGAGGGAGGGAGTCCCTCCATAGACACGGATTCTTCGCCTACAGTGGCAGATCTCCTATTCAATTGGGAAATTACCCGTGCGTGCGCGCCGTCTCGGAGAGCGTCCATTAATCTGGATGCAGGAGGGCTCCCTGTGGGCTCGCTATTTGATTTCGACCTTGAAGGTCGTGTTTTTTCGCGCCATGCGTCGCGTTTTCGACCTCATTCTTATCGCAAGTAGTGTCTCAGTCCTCAAGATCTGTTGACTTTGGCGGAGATATATCCGGGTTACCTGTGTCGAGGTCGTCTCTCAGCGGGCGGGGAGGTGCCCCGGCGGGGAGGAAGGTAGAAGCATCGCCGTTGGCCGGCGTAGGTGACGAGTGTTCGGCGTTGGCGGGTATGGTCACCTCCGTGGGTGTTGGCGTCGTGAGTTCGGTCCGTAGAGGGGGAGCCTTCACAATGCTGTCTCTCGAGACTCTATCTTTCAGGCCTGTAGTCCGGACAGTGGTCACTGTATGCTCGTCGAGCGCCACCACCGGAAACGGGCCCTTCCGTCCGTGGGGCTAACTTGTTATTGACCCAGTCCTTATCCGTCTTCTCATCCACTCGCAGGGATGTCTCTCGTTCGATGAGGACTTGATCCCCAACCGAATATTGTGGTGTCGGCGTCCGTAATCTCCTATCGAAATCGCGTTTATATCGGTCCTAACCAGTGAGTACCGTGTCGCGGGCTGTTGAAATGAGCCCGCGTAACCACGTGAAGAAACGGAGCTTGTACTGCGTCCGCGAGACATCCTAGTCACTTTGATGCAGTAGCCAGCAAATAGCCTGGACCAGACTATTTTGGAATCAAGACTATTAAAGTATGTGTATCGCGACTAAATACAGTGATTATGTGTAGAATATCTTTTTCCTTCTTGATGAACAAGCAAAAGTAATAAAAAAAGGTTGAAATGTGGTGCAGGAACGATACCCTTCGTTTACTCTCTGATCCGGCTACCTCTACACTAAGTACGGCGGCCGCTTGCCGTTGTAGGTGACACGATATCCGTGTGTGATGTGTACTACGTGTGTACGTGTATAGGTATTATTACAAGTGGATGGGAGCGCCGCTTGGACTGCGTTGTTATAAGTATTATCACACTCCCCCCTTCGCCGTGGCGCGATGCCTCTTTGTGCTCTGTGCGTTGGGCGGGGGTGGGGCTGCAAACATTGAGTTGTTCGCGCAGTTTGACAAATGCTGCGGGTGTCAGAGGCTTGGTAAAGAGGTCGGCGAGCATTTATGTTGTTGGTACATGTTTGATGTCAATCGCCTTCTTTTTTGTTTGGTGGGCAAGGTAATGGTGGCGTAGGTCTATGAACTTTCTGCGCTTCGCTGGGCCGTTGTTCTTAGCAACCCTTATTGCTGATTGGTTGTCGATTCGGAACGGGGTGGGCTCCAGTGGGAGCATGTCGATGTCTTGAAGGAGACGTCGAATCCATGTGGTTTGCTGGGCAGCTGCAATGGCAGCTATGTATTCAGCTTCACATGTGGATAATGCTGTTATCGCTTGTTTCATCGAGCCCCAGCATATGGGCGTTCCATTGTACACATGTACGATTCCGGATATGGATTTGCGGTTGGTTACATCTGCTGCGAAGTGAGAATCACTGTAGGTCTCCAGGAGGTTGGGTATTTTTTGGATGCTTGCTCTGTTGTTGCCTGCTTTGTACAGCAGGCCATGTGTCGGCGTGTGTTGAGGTATCGAATGAGGCGCCTTAACGCGATCCAATGCCTCGTTGCGGGTGATTTGGCTGCCATCGATAATCTGTTCGCTAAGAAGTAGATGTCCGGTCTGGTGGAGTCCGCGATGTAGCGGATATCCCCGAGAAGTCGCTGGTAGATTTTTGTGATTTTTGGCATTGGTTCGTCTGCCTCTGTTGGTCCATGAAGTGTCGTTTTGGTGTTGTAAGCGGTTGGTTTTCCGTTCGACATATCCATTTCCGTCTTTCTGACCACATATTGTATACCATTGAGTTGGGATGCGTGTATATCTCCGTTGGCGCATTTTTTATCGTCCATCCGAGGAGTTGCCCGGGTTCCCCAAGCTGTTTGATCCTTGTACGTC